>NW_016107347.1:6411208-6485230 GCF_001604975.1 Cebus imitator | reverse complement strand
GGATGGTCTCGATCTCTTGACCTCGTGATCCACCTGCCTCGGCCTCCCAAAGTGCTGGGATTACAGGCTTGAGCCACCGCGCCCGGCCTCAGTTTCTCTGTTTCTAATATGAAGATGGTTCCTGCCTCATGGTACTGTTTGTAGGGGTAAATCAGATACAGTATTTAGTAGCATGTCTGGCAGATATGAAATATTTAATAGATGCTATTTATTGCTACAATATGATGTAGACTTATCAACTAGAACAATTACAGCCTTCACCCAGGGACCCTAGCGTGCTATAGCTATCTATCTGGTTGGTTTTCCTAGCTTTTTTGTTTCCTCTTGTCAGGATTTCATGTTTCAGGGAGACTGAGTAACCTTCCATTCAGTCCTGAAAGCTTTTACTCTCATGGGTATTATAAATGTTCTCCTCGTGGTATGTGACGTGATTATCTAATTCTTTCTGTCTGAAGTAAAACTAGGGAAATATAAGAAGTGATGAGTTATTAAGAATCCTTTTTCAAATAAGGAAACAGATAAAACTCCCTCAGTGGCCTGAATATATGACCTCAGTCTTGGTACACAAGGTAGCTCTGCATTCGGGAGAGACTTCATTATCTGCCTGAGAACACTGAGCTGTCAGTCACAAATTTTTAGCAGCCTTTTGCTTTCTTTGTTGGCATTACCACTTCAGAAATTGTGAAATTTTTATCTTCCACTTGAATGGTGTCAGTCAATGCAATAGTAAAAAACTTCAGTCTATAATGCAAAGGCTTCTTAGACTCTGACCAGGCTACACCTATAGTTAAAAAGAAACTATAATTTCATTTGAATGCCCTGCCTTTGTGATTAAAAAAATCAGTGAAACTTTATATTTAAAAGCCAACCAGCTTCGAAACCCAAGAAATAGGAGACCTGTTTTGCAATCATGTGATGGCTATCTGCATGACAGGAGAGATGGGTTGACCTTTTTCAGGAAGAAACCGTTCTATTCCTTCATGGAGAATTATAGGAAGGTGGTTTTTTCCATTATTCCTCTGCCTCACCCCTAAGCCTGCCTTTCCATTTTTTACAACAACCACATAAAGCAAAAACATATTCCTGTCATCACTTTGTGTATCTATTGATTGGTTTAGAAGACCTCGGTTCAGTTGTTGGCTCTGCCACTTAGTAGTTTTGTCTCCTGGGCAAATCATTTCATCTCTCAAAGTCTCGGTTTCCTCATCAGTAAAATGAAGACAATAATAATAATCTCAAAGGGTGGATATAAAGATGCAATGAGATATGTGAAAAGGCCAGACTCAATAATTTTGTTCTCCATACATATGTTAGGGTGCAGCATTAATTTCGGGGAAAAAATTAATGCTTCTGTTCTTCTGTATACACTAAATTTTTCTTATGTCTGAGCAATAAGCTATCTAGCACACTGTGCATAAATGTCCATTGTATTCTAAGGTATACTGCAGGTCAAAATATTTGCTTATGATTCCCTTTAATGGAGATAATATCTAATATTTAGTTAAGCACTTGCTATTGGCAAGTACTTCACATGTGTAATTCAATCAATCTTCCTAGTAGCTCTGTGAAGGAGCTGAAGCTCAGAGAGGTTGGATGACTTGCTAAGGGTCATGCAGCTTGATGGAGTTAGGAATCAAACCTAGTTATCTGAATCAATGACCCTCACTACAGCTGACCCCGCAATGCCTCCATGCCCCTCATGCAAGTGTTAACTCTCTTGGGGACTTAGCCTCTAAACCAGTAGAATCAAAGAAACAGGGAGCAGAAAGTTTTGCAAGTGGGCCATTAGGTGCAGCTGGGGTTAATGCTGCAGACACTACAGCCTTGGTTCTCTGAGACAAGTGTTCTGATTTGGGGAAAAAAGTCCCATGTATTATAGGTCCCTGGTTGGCACGTATAGCATGACAGCAGTTGCAGTAAACATTATGCAGAGCTCTTTGATTTTGCAACCTAAGTGAAACCTTCCAAGGTGAGTGTTATTAGTGGAAAGTGATAATTTTAATTCCTGTTTATTAAAGTATGTGCTTATGAAAATTATGTAATCAATGATAAAAGAAACTATTTAAATGGCACTGCCTCTAAATAGCTTTACCTCCACCAGCTTCTGCCTGTTCGAGCAGCATTATAAATAAGCAGCTTTATATAGTTGTATTTTCTTATTTTCCTTTAGAATCCCTGTGATCCATGAGCCTCCAAAGCCTGCCCTATCCAAAGCATCAGTAATAAATTATAAATATTTATAGCATTTAATCATGAGGCAGCCAAAGAACTAAAGAAGTGTTATATTATTCAGCAACTCATTAAGCACTCAGCATGCTTATAATCCAATGGTGAGGCCTGTGAATGGCTTCCTCTATCACCAGTTTTCTTCTCCCTCTTCTTTAGGAAAAAAAATTCATTAATGCGCGCATATGTTTAAGTTGCAGCGGGTGTGGACCAAAGTCAATTAGACAGCACCATCCCTGATGTCCTAGAGATGTATAATTTAACAGAACAACAAAATGTATTCTCCTTGCCATCCCATTACAGAGGAAAGAAGGGAAAGATGGAGGGGAGGGGGGCAGAAGGGAGAGAAACAATTACTGAGCCCTCCTGTGAGCTAGGCAATAATAGCTGGAACATCACATTTACATTATTAATGACCCTATTTCATTTCCATGGCCACATTCCCTTTGTTTGATTATTTCTGAAGGGAAAATATTAGATATGTTACTCAGCATACAGGACACACAAACAATCAGAACCATTCAAATGTGGGATGGGGCCTCCCGTTAGAGGTAAGAGTCTTATCGCTGGCAGTTTACCCAGAAGCAGGCTGCCTCCTAGCAGGGGTTTTGAAGAGGGGATTTCTATCAGAAAAGAGGGCCGGAATCGCTTCTTCGGAACACAAAGATGCAAACCCCCTTTTTCTTCTTCTACAACAGAGGTTTAAATTCTAAAATACTCACTTTCCCAGAAAGTGTAGTTGTAGGTGGGAGTGGCCACATCACCCTGTTCTGGCCAATGAGATGTTAGCAGGAGCCCTGGGGTGGAGTGAGGGAGGGTTTTGAGAAAAGCTGTTAGAAGAGACAGACGCTTTGGAATCCTCTTACACTGCTGGCAGGATTGTAAAATGGTGCAGCTGCTTTCGGTTGGCAGTTCCTCAAAAAGCCAAAACATAAAGTTACCATATGACTGGGCACACTCATAGCTATATACCCAAGAGAATTGAAAACATATGTCCACATAGAGACTCATACACAACTATTCATAGCAGCATTATTCTTAATAGTCAAAAAGTGGAAACAGCACAAATATTCATTTACCAATGTGTTATACACAGATAAGGGAATATTATTCAGCCATAAAAAAGGATGCAGCACTGATATTTTCATTCAATGGACGAACCTTAAACACATCATGTAAAGGGAAAGAAACCAGACACAACAGGCCACATATTGTATGATTCCATATATAGGAAATATTCAGAATCGGCAAATCCATAGAGACAGAAAGTAGATTAGTGGTTGCCAGGGTTGGGGAGGAGGAAAGGGGGAATGAGTGCCAGCTGCTAATGGGTGCAGATTTCTTTTGGTGATGATGGAAATGTTCTGGAATTAGACAGTGGTAACGATTCCACCACCTTGTGAACATAAGAGGTGAATTTTATGGTATGGAAATGATGTCTCAATTTTTTTTTTTTTTTTTTAAAGAGACAGATTCAGCTGGCCTAACAGTAATTGCTCTTGCCATTGCCCTTTACTTGTACCCTTATTTTCCTTCTTGGAATGCAGATGGAGGAGCTGAAGTGCAGTGGCCATCTTATGATTGGGAAGACAAAGGCCATTTGCTGGGGAGGATGAACAGAAGTAGTCAGGGTCCATTAAACCTCTTACTTAAGCTGCTGTCTGTCACGTTGTCTGCTGCTGGCAGCTGAACACATCCTAACTAATATACCTCCCAAATTGAAGATTTTATGAAAAGCCAATTACTCTTAGAATGAGAAGAATTGAGTTATGAAATGCAATACCTGGAGAGATGCAGAAAAATCGTTCTTGAAAAAGTACCATTTAAAAAGGATTTCACATTTTTAGAAATATTTAGTACTCTTGCTGTTACAGGAAGTGGTTTGATATTTAAGTTTATGATGCTGCATTATGACATAGAGTAATGAAATGTGAAATATATATTTTAAGGCATCTTTAACAAAAATATAATGAACATGAATAATTATCATTGTAACTGTTTTATTAAGACATGCTATGTAGTCAAAGATGAAGAGTCTATTTTTGGCTTGTTTCCAAAACGCCTGAAAGAAAAACTTACATGGTGTATTTTTGTAACATCTCTAGATAACACTGAAGATAGTAAAACAAAACTACAATTTTAGTATTAAATAGCCATAATTTGAATAAAAGGGGAGACATTATGAGTAAAGACAGTATGAAACATGCTGACATTTATAGTCTTCTGAGATAGTAGTGTGTATTGGTGCCATTTTAAACCAAACTCTCTGAAGTCTATACTCATAAATTCTCTGTCTAGTCTCATATTTTTGTATTTAACAAACAGATACATTAACATCCCCCTGTTACTGATTCCTTGCCCTGTCCCAATGGTATGCAATTCTGGGATTCTAAACTTTAAAGTTGTTGACCAAATGAACACATACTGGTTCGATTTACTTAACCTGGCTCTAGAAAATTGAAAGGAAGTTTGATTCCTGTGCATGATCATTTTCAGAAATAATTCATTCATGTGGAAGGAAGCGTGGTCCCGATATCTTTCACTCATCAGGCATTTTAAACTACCAAAGATTTTGTTCAAAGACTGAAAAATCAAATTAATCACACAGTTGTCTGAGCAAATAACTGACAATTATATTATGAATTTAATAACAGATAAAGTTAACAACAGTATGAATTCAAATAACACATAGGCCAAGATATTCTTTCCCTTCATATTATCAGATTGGGGAAGAAATAGAATATGATAATCTGCTTAATATGTCCCCAGGTCTCCGCTGCATTTTGCTCCTGAAGACCTGATGCTAGTGTTTGTTTTGTGGTAGTGCAAACAATTCAAAATTTGGAAAACTGGACTGTTCTTCACAGGTCACATCTTGAGCAACATGATTTCTAGCTATGCTCATTTGGTTTCAAGTTTACTTGGTATGATCACCCCTAGATCCACAAAGAGCAAAGAAGAATGTGGGTGTATGAAAGCTCTTTGAAAAGTATGAAGAATTATAGGAATTTAAGGAGTTATCATTATATTATAAATGATATATTCTGCTGATCTCTCATTCTTTCTACTACTGTGGGTGTGGCAGCTCCAATAACTCTCTTCTGCAACTTCTTTGGATAAATGCTCAATAAAGGGGCCACATTTGATATTAAACCAAAAAACGGTAGACAGTAATTTTTCAGAGACTACAAATAGTTTTTTTTTTAAATCTACAATTCCTACACCTACTGTCTCCTTCTATTGAAATGATGTGTCAGCTCATTATATTGCATTCTAGCTTATTGGCCACTGGCTATATGCACAGTTATTGAACAGGGTCCTCAAAAGGTCAGGTAAGAATATTATCAACATGGTAGCTGACTATTCTCATTAAGCCCCAGCTGGCTTTCTTGAGCAGATACAAGGAGAGAAATATGTGTCATAGAAAGAAGAGCAATGGGAAAAAAGTGGTTCACCATTGTGGAAACGTGTGACAGCACACTGCTTCAGTACAGGTAGAAAACATACGGAATTCCTCCAAAGCTTGAAGTACTTTTTAGGGATGAAAAGAGAAAATAAATATGTTTAACTCTAAAGGAAACTTTGCTGGTGAAAATAATCACAATAATTAGTCATTGCATCAAAAATGTATTGTGAAAAGTAGCTCAGCTGGAACAATGCCTATTCTCCACCCCACTGACCTTTTAAGAAGCTTGATCTTGTGGTTAAATCTCACGTTCATCCCCTACACAATAACCTCCACTACTTTCAAGGACCAGTTGTGACTCACGTTTCTACCCTGAGATAAATTTATAAATATACACAGATGTGATAACAGGAAAGGCATTAGACTCACATCCAAATGCTGCAGCTACCTTAAAATAGCAGAGCATTTCTGTTATATACTCTTTAATCAGTGTGATGTGTTTTTGTTTCTTTATTTTTGCGTGATTTGTTTTTAGCTTTTCTAAGAGGCACTGATGTTGTAAAGGCACTCAGTATGTGGAAAGCCAGAATAGTAATATTCCCGTCTTTTCTGCAGGGGATACCTTCCAAGCCCCCCAGTGGATGCCTGAAACCTTAGATAATACCAAACCTTCTCTCTACTATCATTTTTCCTATACATACACACCTATAATAAAGTTTACTTTCTAAATTAGGCCCTGTTAAGAGATTTACAACAATAAGGAATATAAGAATATATGTCAATAAAAGTTATGTGAATGCGATATCTATCTCTCAAAACATCTTCTTGCTCTGTATTTACCTAGTTTTGGACCATGGTTGACCACCTGTAACTAAAACCACTGATGCAAAACTGGGATAAGCGGAGACTTCTGGAACTTCTAGCTTGTGGTAGGAGTCAGGACCTGATCCCTGAGGGACTTGAGATGGAACTGTTTTTCTCACCTTCCAGGCTCACACATCCTAATCACCAATTCAACCTAAGTGATCCTAACTCGGAGTAGAAGACTGATTCTCCTACGAAGGACTTTATGTTCCTCAGTCTGAAAGGTCACTAAAGTAATATTAATAAAATCAAGAATGATAATGGTTACTTTAATGACAAGTCAAACTTTAATATTTTAAAGAAATTACCCTAATATTAAGATTAAGATGTAGGGCCACATTAAGGGGACAGAACTGTAATAAACTTCCAAAGGAAATTGACTTTTTAGAAGAAGAGCTCACCTTTGGCAAATGCCATGTGACTTCCATGATCTTTTTTCATTGGTTAGGGATACTGTTATTTTCATGTTCGTCAAGAAAAAATTTCTCTCTCTTGTTAAATACTGAAGAGTTGGCCAACTCTTATTCTATCACAGAGTTATTAGGAAACATCTAAAGCTTACAGTGTGCGACTTATAAAGTGATTTCCTAATACACTAACTTCAAAGGAGCTTTGAAATCTCAGAATGTAAGAACCAGCCCAGTGTTAATCCACCAAAGCACCACATAGTAGCCTGTTCGGCTTTGTTTTGATAGGTCTTTAACAGGCAGTCAAACATTGAAGGTAGCATTCTGAAAAACACATTTCCCTATGCTATTCCTCTAATCTCTCTCTATGAGGGTGTCATGTTTTATAACACGGAGAGCACAGCGAAACTATTTTCATCTATACCTGCCACTTATCCTCTTAGCTCACTTTCCTGTTCTTTGAGAATCACAGCATAGAGATTCAGATCTTTCCCTCCAGCCAGGAAGGACTCTAGCCACAAACCTTGCTGCGTGGAAGAGATAATGTGAACACCTTTCTCCCTACCTGTTACTCTTCTTTATGCTTCAATAGAAGAGTGGCAGAACAGGACAGCTGCCACAAATCCCACTCCCCATACGTAGGCTGCTGAGATGGGAAGAATGGTTATGTCCACTTCAAAGGGAACATACCTCTTATTACCTCGCTGAAGAGCCGTGAGTGAGTAATGATGGAATAGTTGTGGTTTCTTTATGGCCATACCCTATCTGGGCCACACACCCTTTGAAGGTATGTGTGCATGGACAAGGATGTAGGTGTTGTGTGTGCATGTGTGTGGGTGTGTGTGAGAGACAGAGAGACACAGAGAGAGAGATAGAGAGACAGACAGGATTCTGTCTTTCCTATCCTGCATGAAAGACATTTCTTTAACAGCTCTGCTCTCATATGTATGTAAAATCTCCTAACTAGAAAATATCAGCCATTAAATTGCTCCAGAGCCTTTATTTAAAAACTCCATGACAAATTATTTTCAGAGTCCAGTGTCAGAAAAGGGTTGTTTCTCATGAATAATTGGCCTGTTTGCTTCTATTGGAAAAAATAAGTTATGTAACTCATCATATTTTCCTCTTTGCCTTGGTTACTAGGAGGCTAAATTTTGTGTGCAAACACTATAGCTTTTTCCCCATGTTTTTGCTAAAATATAATTTTAACTCCTTCCCTTCCCTGCTTTTATTCTGAGTAAACCTGATAGATGTGAATGTTATTGAAAACCAAAATTTGCACAGTTTATAACAAATAAACAGTAACCACTCACATAAAATGTTCTGTAATAAATTTAACATGTAGTTTGCAGTACAACCTTCTTACTTTTTTAATACCTGCCCCATCCCCTTCCCACTTCCCACTTTTTTTTTTTTTTTTTCCTTGAGATGCAATCTCACTCTGTTGTCCAGGCTGGAGTGCAGTGACACGAGCTTGGCTTAATGCAACCTCCGCCTCCCAGGTTCAAGCAATTCTTGTACCTCAGCCTCCAAAGTCGCTGGGACTACAGGTGCATGCCACCATGCCTAGCTAATTTTTTGTATTTTGGTAGAGACAAGGTTTTACTGTGTTGGCCAGGCTGGTCTCCAACTCCTTACCCCTGGTGGTCCACCCACCTTGGCCTCCCAAAGTGCTGGGATTACAGGCATGAGCCACTGTGCCTGGCCCCACACCTCTTTTTATTTTTTTAAAAACTACAACAAATTAGAAGATGTAATGCCTTCTTTGGACCATAGGATTCAGAAGGGTTACTCTGAGGGAAATTCTAAGAGCTTCCCTTGATGATAAAGGGGTGTTTCCTTTTCAGCCTTCTTTTTCTCATTTTAATTTACTAAATAGCACACTTGCCTCATTAAAAACTGTGTTTTCACTAATAATCAAGTTACATATTATTTTCTGCCTTTGAAGTTGGACTCTACTTCTCAAAATTTTGGGCGGTTGTGGGCTATCTATCATAACAATCATATTCTTAAACCCTTGTTTACCTTGGACTTTCTACGTTTCAAATATTTTGGTTTCTTCCTATAGTAAGAATGTCCCAGAAATTTTAATAATGTGGTGTCCACAATACATCCCGCAAAATATCTCTTATTGCTGATTACAAGACAAAAATCCCAGGTCAAACCGTATATCCTTGCTTGGTGTCTAGAAAATGTGACCAACAGAACCCCAAGTTTTTAGAGGGGCATAATTAGAGGACCTTGGAGAATGCAAGCTGCTGTAAGAAAATGGCCACAACATATGGTAGGCTGAACTGTAATAGTAACAGAATCTAGGGATCAGGAGGCAGAGCAAGATGGCCAAATACAGGCCTCCACTGATCATCCTCCCTGCAGGAACACCAAGATGAACAATCATCAGCACACAAAAGTACCTTCATAAGAATCAAAAATCAGGTGAGTGTCACAGTATCTGTTTTTTAAAATACATATTTTATTGCATTTTAAGTTTTGGGGTACACGTGAAGAACATGCAAGATTGTTGCATAGGTAGACACATGGCAGTGTGGTTTGCTGCTTTCCTCCCATCACCTATATCTGACATTTCTCCCCATGTTATTCCTCCCCAACTCCCCACCCCCCACTGTCCCTCTCCCCTAGCTCCCACCCACAGACCCCAGTTTGTAATGTTCCCCTCCCTGTGTCCATGTAAGTACCTGATTTTAAATTCGTATCACTGAAAGAGGCACTGAAAAGACAGTTTTGAGCCGGGCGCGGTGGCTCAAGCCTGTAATCCCAGCACTGTGGGAGGCCGAGGCGGGTGGATCACGAGGTCAAGAGATGGAGACCATCCTGGTCAACATGGTGAAACCCCGTCTCTACTAAAACTATAAAAAATTAGCTGGGCATGGTGGCTCGTGCCTGTAATCCCAGCGACTCAGGAGGCTGAGGCAGGAGAATTGCCTGAACCCAGGAGGCGGAGGTTGCGGTGAGCCGAGATCGCGCCATTGCACTCCAGCCTGGGTAACAAGAGCGAAACTCCGTCTCAAAAAAAAAAAAAAAAAAAAAAAAAAAAAGACAGTTTTGAAATGCTGATGCCATCCCCTCCCCATCCTCTGGCAGCAGCCTCGTGGAAGAGGGAGAAGATCTGAGTACTTGGGGAAGGGAGAGCACAGGGATTGCGGGACTTTGTATTAGAACTCAGTGCTGCCCTGTCACAGAAAAAAAGAAGAAAAAAACATCAGGTGGATTTCAGCTGGCACCTATGGAGGGAACATTGCAACTAGCCCTAACCACAGGGGAACTGCCCATCCCAGAAGTTGGAACTTGAGTTCCAGCCAGCCTTGACATCATGGGCTAAAGTGTCATGGAGTTCTAAATAAACTTGAAAGTCACCCTCGGCCACAAGGGCTGCAATTCCTGGGCAAGTCCTGGTGTTGTGTGGACTTGGGGTACATGTGACCCAGTGAGACACAACCTGGGGTGACCAAGAGAATGCTTGTGCCACGCCTACCCCAACCCCAGGCAGTTCAGCTCACAACTCTGAAAGAGACACATTCCTTCTACTTGAGGAGAGGAGAAGGAAGAATAAAGAAGACTTTGTCTTGCAATGTGGATACTAGCTCAGCCACAATAGGATAGGGCACCAGGCAGAGTTGTTAAGGTGCCCATTTCAAGTCTTGGCTCTGAGATTTCCAGACACACCCTGGGCCAAAAGGAAACCTGCTGCCTTGAAGGGAACAACTGAGTCCTGGCAGAATTTATTAACTGCTGACTGAAGAACCCTTGGGCCCTGAATAATCAGTAGGGATAGTGAGGCAGCATTCGTCACAAGCCTTGGGTGAGACTCAAAGATGTGCTAGCTTCAGGTGTGACCCAGCACATTCACTGATCTAGGAGCTACATGGAAGGACGCCTTCTGCTTGAAGCACAGAGGGAAGAGTAAAGGAGTCTTTGACTTGAGCTTAGGTACCAGCTTGGTCACAGTGGGGAAGAGCAGCACGCAGGCTCTTAGGACCCCCAATTCCAGGCCTTGGTTCTTAGATGGCAGTTGTGGACTCTCCCTGGTCCAGAAGGGAGCCCATTTCCCTGAAGGGAGAGTCCTAGGCCTGGTGGCATTTACCAAAAGCTGCCTGAAGAGCCCCTGGGCCTTGTGTGAACATCAGTGGTAGCTAGGCAGCATTTGCCACAGGCTTGGGGCAGCAGTAGGCATGGGGGGAGACTCCCTTGCTTGTGGAAAGGGGAAATAAGAGGGGGAAGGACACCTGTAATCCCAGCACTTTGGGAGGCTAAGATGGGTAGATTACCTGAGGTTGGGAGTTCAAGACCAGCCTGGCCAACATGGTAAAACCTTGCATCTACTAAAAATACAAAAATTAGCTGGGCGTGGTGGCAGGCACCTATAATCCCAGCTACTTGGGAGGCTGAGGCAGATGAATCACTTGAACCCAGGAGGTGGAGGTTGTAGTGAGCCAAGATCGTGCCACTGCACTCCAGCCTAGGTGACAGAGTGAGACTGTGTTTCAAAAAAGAAAAAAAGTTGGGGGAAGCACTTGCCTTGTGGCTTGGGTGCCAGCTCAGCCACAGAAGAATAGAGCACTAGATAGATCCCTTAAGATTTCCAAATGTAAGCCCTGGACCCCATACAGTGTCTCTGGACCAGTCCGGAGAGCGAGAAACTCACCACCCTAAAGGGAAGGACACAAGCCTGGCTGATTTTACTACCTGCTGACTGTAGTGCCCTAGGGCCTTGAATGAATGTGGGTAGTAGTCAGGCAGTAGTTACAGTGGTCTTTTGGTGAGATCTAATGCTATGCTGGCTTCAGGTCTGACCTAACACAGTCTCAGTGGTTGTGGCCACAGGAGTGCCTGTGTCACCCCTCCCATAGCTTCAGGCAGCTCAGCCCAGGGAGAGACTCCATTTGTTTGGGAGAAAGTAAGGGAGGAGAACAAGAGTCTCTGCCAGGTAATTCAGAGAATTCTCCAAGATCTTATCCAAGATCATCAAGGTAGTAGTACCTCTGTGAGTCTGCAAGAACCACAGTGTTACTGGGCTTGGGGTACCTCCTAATGCAGATATGGCTATAGTGATCAAAAACTTAAATTACTGAACCAAAGTCCCTCAAATACCTGGACAGCCTTTCCAAGAAGGATGGGTAAAAACAAGCCCAGATTGCAAAGACTGCAATAACTACGTACTTCTTCAAAGCCTGGACACTGACAAACATCCATAAGCATCAACACCATCCAAGAAAACATGAACCCACCAAATAAACTAAGGCCACAGAGACAAATCCCAGAGAGATAGAGATATGTGACCTTTCAGACAGAGAATGCCAAATAGCCGTTTTGGCAAAACTCAAAGAAATTCAAGATAACACAGAAAAGGAATTCAGAATCCTATCAGATAAATTTAACAAAGAAATTAAAACAAAAAAGAATCAAGAAGAAATTCTGGGGTTGAAAAATGCAATCAACATACTGAAAAATGTATCAGAGTTTCTTAAGATCAGAATTGTTCAAGCAGAAGAAAGAATTAGTGAGCCTGAAGACAGGGTATTTGAAAATAGACTGTCAGAGAAGACAAAGGAAAAAAGAATGAAGCATACCTACAAGATCTAGAAAATAGCCTTAAAAAGGCAAGTCTAAGAGGTATTGACCTTAAAGAAGAGGTAGAAAGATAGGGTAGAAAGCTTATTGAAAGGATAACAGAGGTTATCCCAAACCTAGAGAGAAAGATTAATATTCAAGTACAGGAAGGTTATAGAACACCAAGCAGATTAAACTCAAAGAAGACCACCTCAAGGCATTTAATAATCAAACTCCCAAAGATCAAGCATAAAGAAAGGATCCTGAAAGAAGCAAGAGAAAAATAAACAAATAATATACATTGGAGCTTCAATACATCTGGCAGCAAACTTTTCAGTGGAAGCCTTACAGGCCAGGAGAGAGTGACATGACATATTTAAAGTGCTAAAGGGAATATACTTTTACCCCAGAATAGTATACCTGGCAAAAATATCCTTCAAATATGAAGGAGAAATATAGGCTTTCCCATACAAACAAAAGCTGAGGAATTTCATCAATACCAGAACTGTCCCACAAAAAATGCTAACGGGAGTTCTTCAATCAGAAAGAACATAACATTAGTGAGTAGTAAGAAATCTGAAGGTACAAAACTCACTGGTAATAGTAAGTACACAGAAAAACACAGACTATTAGAACACTGCAATTGTGGTGTGTAAACTACTTATATCTTAAGTAGAAAGACAGAAAGATAAATAAAAAACGACTTTTCAAGACTTAGTGTGACAAGATGGCCAGGTGCAGTGGCTCATGCCCGTAATCCCAGCACTTTGGGAGACCGAGATGGACGGATCACAAGGTCAGGCATTCAAGACCAGCCTGACCAACATGGTGAACCCTGGACTCTACTAAAAACACAAAAATTAGCCAGGCATGGAGCGCGTGCCTATAATCCCAGCCCAGCTGCTCAGGAGACTGAGGCAAGAATATTGCTTGAACCCGGGAGGCAGATATTGCAGTGAGCCGAGATTGTGCCACCACCATACTGCAGCCTAGGTGACAGAGCAAGACTGCATGAGGTGGGGGCGGGGGGGAGGGGAACAGATAGTATGATAAGATATAAATAGAAACAAGAAAAAGTAAAAATGTGGGCAAAGTTATACTGTAGGGCCAGGCATGGTGGCTCACACCTGTAATCACAGCACTTTGGGAGGCTGAGGCAGGTGAATCACCTGCCTCAGGTCAGAAGTTTGAGATTAGCCTGACCAAAATGGTGAAACCCCATCTCTACTAAAAATACAAAATTAGCTGGGTGTGGTGATACATACCTGTAATTCCAGCTACTTGGGAGACTGAGACAGGAAAACCACTTGAACCTGGGAGGCAGAGGTTGCAGTGAGCCAAGATTGCACCACTGCACTCCAGCCTGAGATCCTGCTATCTGCAACAACATGGATGGAACTGGAAGTCATTATGTTAAGTGAAATAAGCCAGGCACAGAAATACAAGCTTTGCAAGTTCTCACTTATTTGTGGGAGCAAAAAACTAAAACCGTTGGACTCTTAGAGATAGAATGATGGTTACCAGAAGCTGGGAGGGTAGTTGGGGGAGGGAGGTGGGGAGGATAATGGGTACAAAGATATTGTTAGATAGAATGCATAAGATCTAGTATTTGATGGTACAGTAGGATGGCTACAGTCAACAATAATTTACTGTATATTTTTTAATAACTGAACGAGTATAAATGTTACAAAGAAGGGATAAGTACTTGAGATGATGGATATTCCATTTACCCTGATGTGATTATTATGCATTATGCCTGTATCAAAATGTCTCCTGTACCCCATAAATATATACACCTATTATGTAAGCAGAAAAGTTAAAAATAAAAAAATTTTAAATAATGGAACATTGGTATTTATAATTATTGGCTCAATATTTTCTAAGACCACTGCTGAGTAATGACCACACTTTTTGCCAGACATAGAATTGTTCCAAAGAAGTGTAGGGTCTAATATAAAGCAAGGTATTCTATAATAGTATAATAATCTATTTGTAATTAGTCCATTCAGAATCATGACCTTAAAATAATTTTATCTAGTAGGATATATATATATATATATATATATATATATTTATATGTATTTATTTATTTATAAAATTGAAATACATATATATGTATATATGAATCTACAGAATGGAAAGACATAAATATTTATCCAGTCATTTTCAACAATAGGGATGGAACTGGAGGTCATTATGCTAAGTGAAATAAACCAGGCTCAGAAAGACAAACTTTGCATGTTCTCACTTATTGGTGGGACCTAGAAATTAAAACTATTGAGCTCCTGGGGATGGAGAGTAGAATGATGGTTACCAGAGGCTGGAAAGAATGGCGTGGGGAGGGAATGGGGAAGGCTAACGGTACAAACATGTAGTTAGATAGAATGTAAATACATACACATTTCCATTTTGCAGATAGAAAGAACAGAAGCTCAGAGATGTCCAGCAGCCTGTCCCAGATTGCTTGGTGATGTGTTTTACAACTCTTTTGCCAGTCCTCTGCCTCTCTTACATAAATAAATGCAAGGTGGCATTTCTATTATCACTTGCTATGCAACCTGTAATAGTTAACTAGATTAATCAGTCTTAAGCGATTCAGAATCACTGGGTAAACATGGGTGTGTATACAGAAATGAGCACTCACATACCAAATAGCTTTTAGCCTAGATATGTTTGAAGAAGGGTGCTCTAGGAAGAATTTTAAAAACTAAGCTTCAGAAGTAAAGGTTTTTGTGCAACACTGATATTAATATTGTATAAAGCTATTTAAAATTGATTAGGTAAAAATCACTAAAAATCCAGAGGGAACTAATAATTTTGGAGTATTGCCTGAATGATGACCCCAGACAACCCCTGAAGCAAACAGTGAATACTGTTTTAGGATTTCAGTCTAGTTATTAATATTATACATCTACACAGAGAACACAAAATCAAGAGGAGAGCAATGGCCTGCCTAGTTGATATGATCAATATAGATAACTAGAGGAGATAAAGAATTTCACAAGTAACAGATTTTGAGATTTTTGTTTGAATTGTCTGCATAATTGTCTAAGTTGCTTGTGTGTGTGTGTGTGTGTGTGTGTGTGTAGATTCAGAGGTCAAAATGAATTTCATTTTTTAAAAATCCATTTCTCATAATTGATCCTAATGCCTAATGATAGCATTTTTCAAAATAGAAGTTTATCTGATGTTTTTGTTAGTAGAGGCAAAGGGAAAGGGAGTCTCTGCTTTCTGGAAAGCTAACAGCGTGGGCAGTGGCTCATGATAAATATCAATGGTTCATACCATGTACCTCTTGCTCCCTTTTCTCTGTTCTCTCTCATCATCTTCAGGATCTCACACCTATTGTTAAGTAAGAAACCTCCCTTTTCTCCCTTTCTTAGAGTTCTTATGAAAGTTTCTGCTCTGGCTCAGCACTGTTGTTCTTCCAGTGCCTTCCTGTGAGAGAAGAAGAATTATTTGCAAATTAAATTCCAGGGATTTTCATGTTAGACTTGAAGCTCTTGCTGCCTTTTGTTGGATAACTAAGATTGGTTTGTATCTGGTACAAACATTCTTCTCATTTATTAAAATAAATGTAATAGCCTATCTAAGCATACAGTTCCTCCACTTCTCCAAACACATGACCTGTTTTCCTCTTCAGAAGAAGCCAGAGAGCTGGATCAACCTCTTTTGGCTGCTAAATTATGATGCTTGTTTCTATTACCCTTGGTCCACATGTATTGCCAGGAACAAGATCTTCCTCTTGAGCTTTAAACATTTGATTCTTAACCCCATATATCATTCTTAAAATTATCAAGATGACTTCATTAAGCAACTACTAAGCTAACTCATGGGTATTGCCAATGGCATAAACTATTTATAGGAAAAAATTAGCTGGTAATGTACTCAGAACCTTGGAATAAATTTTTTTTTCTTTACAAAGTGATAATGACCTCTATAGTTGACCTCCCAAAGAAGAGTATATTTTAAGGAAACTACTAAATGTTCATAATTAGGTAATCGAAAGACCTGTTTGACAAGTAGAAAGCAAGCTTCTCATCTATGAAGACTTTATTACCTACATAGAACATAGATAACATAAAAATGTCAAGTGAACAATTACATATGGAATTCTAGGAACTCTGGAAGGGAAGAAGAACCAGAGGAGTCTTCTAGATCAAGGATCAGCAAACTCTTCCTATAAAGAGCCAGACAATAGATATTTTAGGCTTTGCAGGCCATATGTTCTTTGTTGCAACTATTCAACTTTGCTTTGTAGTGCAAAAGTAGCCACAGACAATGGTGAGCATGACTGCATTTCAATAAAACTTTATTTATAAAAACAGATAGTAGGCCAGATTTGGACCATAGGTTGCTTATTCCAGTTCTAGACCAAACTCCTCCCAATACAGAACTCTCATCTCTAGCACCCAGACCATTCTATATTTGGACAGTTGTAATACCTGGAGGTTTTCCTTATTCAAAGTTACACTGTGTCTCTCTGAAACTCGTGCCCACTGGTACCACCGCTGTCTCCGACCTAGACCATGATAGTCGCCTCCTAACTCATCTCTCTGGTTCTACCTTGTCCTTTCTACCATCAATTCTCCATAGAAGTCCCATAACTAGTCCTTATAAAATGTAAGCCAAATCATGTCATTCTTAGCTCAAGGGTCTCTGATAGTTTTCTATAACATTTACAATAAATCAAAATGCTTTACCTCAGCCTGTAAGTATAGGCCTTAAGTACCTGTTTCATGACTGTTTCTCTGATCTTATTTCCTATTGCTCACTACTCTCTGGCCACACAGATTCTCAGCGTTTTCCAGCACACTGTGTGCATTCACATCTCTTGGACTTTGTGCTGTTTTTATTTCTGTCTGGAATTTCTTCTCTCAAATGCCTGCAGGGCTTGCTCTTTCTTTTCATTCAAATCTCTGCTCAAATGTTGCCACTCAGACAGGCCTTCCCCAGCTGCATTATCTGTCCTGCTCCATGCTTACCTGTATTTTTTACCCTGCTCTATTTTATTTCATATCACCTAACATTAACATTATATTATAAATATGTAGGTGTGATTCTTTTTATCATTTGCTCCCTCCACACACACCAGTTTTACATCAGCAGGAATTTATGTGCCTTGTTCACTGTTACATTTCCAATGCCTAGAGCAGAAACTAGTATATATCAGTTACTTACTAAATATTTACTGGATACATGATAAATGTGGATTTTCCCAATGCAGTTTTCAAAAATACATGTGATCACTCTTCCATATGACAACCCTTCTACACATGCAGGCAAGCTCTCTGTTCTTCCTAAGTCTCCTAGTATCCAGGGATATTTAGCTTTCACATCTGCAATATTTGCATTATTCCCTTAGACCCAACAACTGGTCATGCGCCTCAAGTTTTGACCTTGGCTTCTACCTACAATTGCTCATCAGATTTCATCTGCTCCTGGTCACCCTAGGTACCTACTTTACCAGATCTAGTTTGACTTTTGGGACCTCTACTCCCTAAGGTTTGTCCAGGCACTCATGAAAGGGAATCAAACACTAGTGTATGGACATTTGTCATTCCTTTTGTCTGCTCAGTGACTGAACTCCCCATTAGGTTTGAGGAATCCCCTCCCAACCTTATGAGACAAAGACCTCTGTTCAGCACAGAATCTGAAATTTCCATATATTCACTTTCCTAACCACTCTTACAGCAAGAATGCTGTCATATGATCTGGCCTTAACCAATCAGAAACTGTAGCCTTAAATTTTGTGGCAAGAACCAGTGAGGTTAAGAAGGAGCCACTGGCCAAAATCTATTCTGGTGATACTGTAACAAAGGCAGCCATGACATTCTGTTTCAGGGGCAACCAAAGCAGAGGTTCTTCTGCATCCAGAACCTATCTTCTTCTGACTTACTTGTGTACTGTGATTTATTATGTATTATATTTATTGTTAATTGTGTTAGAATGTTAGCTCCATGAGGGCAGGAATCTTTGTTTTGTTCAGTTGTGTGTCCCAAGCATCTAGAGCAGAGCCTGACACAAAGTAGGAGCTCAATAAACATTGATGAATGAGTGTGCACTGAGATGACTTTTTTTTTTTTTTTTGAGAGGAAGTCACTCTGTCGCCCAGGCTGGAGTGCAGTGGCATCATCTCAGCTCACTGCAGCTTCCACCCCCCAGGTCCCAGAGATTCTCCTGCCTCAGCTTCCTGGGTAGCTGGGATTACAGGCATATGCCACCATGCCATGCTAATTTTTGTATTTTTAGTAGAGACGTGGTTTCACTGTGTTGGCCAGGCTGGTCTTGAACTCCTGATCTCAGGTGCCTTGGCCTCCCCAAGTGCTAGGATTACAGGTGTAAGCCACCAGGCCTGGCTGGAGATGGCATTTTTTAATCTATCAGATTGACAAAAAAAAACTTATCTGTGACAGTGTGGGGGAATAAACATTTGCTCATTGTTGGTGAGATCGTAAATTGCTGCAAACATGTTAAATATCTAATATTGAAGATAATTTCGTATCCAGGGATCATGCTGCACAGTACACTGGGATTTTTTTTTTTCCTTTTTTCTTTTTGAGACAGAGTTTTGCTCTTGTTGCCCAGGCTGGGGTGCAGTGGTGCGATCTCTTCTCACAGCAACCTCTGCCTCCAAGGTTCAAGCGTTTCTCCTGCTTCAGCCTCCCGAGTAGCTGGGATTACAGGCATGTGCCACCACGCCCGGCTAATTTGTATTTTTTTAGTAGAAACGGGGTTTCTCCATGTTGGTCAGGCTGGTCTTGAACTCCTGACCTCAGGTGATCCACCCATGTTGGCCTCCCAGCATGCTGGGATTACATGCATGAGCCACCATGCCTGCACTACACTGAGATCTTAATTCAAAGATGTTCATTGCAGGATTCTTTGCAATAGCAAAATATTGAAAATAAAATATCAATCCATAGGGAACTGGATAAATACATTTTTATATATTTATAGAGTAGAGCTATGTGCATTGACATGAAAAGGTTTCCAGATCCAGAGAACACTCTGATATAAATATTACCTAGTACTATTTTAGAAACTTCAATAAAAATTTTTTCAGAAAGGTATTCCCAAATAAGTTTTTTGCAGTGGTTGCTTTGGGGAAGGGGTAAGTTTGGGATTTTGGAAGGGTGAGATTTTTACTTTCTCATTTTATGCCTTTCTATACTATTTTACTTTCTCCTTTATGTGTATATTATTCATATTTGTAAAAACAAAGAAAATTGACTTTTATCCCCTCACTCTGTCGCCCAGGCTGGAGTGCAGGGGTGTGATCACAGCTCACTGCAGCCTCAACCTCCTGCTCAAGGGAATCCTTCCACCTTAGCCTCCCAAGTAGCTGGGACTACAGGCCCATGCCACCATACCCAGCTAATTTTAAAAATTATTTGTAGAGACAAAGTGTCATTTGCCCAAGCTGGTCTCAAATTCCTGGGCTTGAGCGATCCTCCTGCCTGGCTCTCCCAAAGATTATAGGTATGAGTCACCATGCCTGGCCATGAGTCAGCATTTTTAAATTTTTACTAATCAAGTTAGCAAAGTGTTTTGGTTTTGTTTAGTTGTTTTTAATGATGATTCTCTGCAGGAAGAGCAATTGTGAAATGGATAACCTTACAATACCAGTGGCATCATAAATTGTTACATTCTTTTGGAAAGAGATTTGATAACATGTAACAAAAGGTTTTAAAATTTGTATCTTTTGATGCTATAAACATTTTTAAGCAATCTATCTTAAGGAAACCTGTTCCACATATAGAAAGCACTTTTTATATAAAGGTATAAATGAAATTATTATTTTAAATATCCCAACATTGAAAACAACTTAAATATTCCATAAAATATGAATTAAAGCATAACCGTAGGCAGTCAATATTATCTATTTAAAATAATATTTACAAAGATTTTGTTACAAAATAAATATGTTTGAGGTGTAGAGTTAAGAGAAAAAAATATCACACACTTTTAGACTTTGTGGACAGAATGATCACAAACATGTTAAAGGATCTTCTTAGAAAAATACTGACGATGTCATTAGCGAAAAATCAGAACTTTTTCTTATCCTAGCTTTCTAGAATTTCCAAGTTTTCTAAAATAAGCATTTATTATTTTATATGGGGAAACAACTATTCTGTAAAGAGGAAATGAGACATATTTGGTATGATTTGTTCATAGTCAATTTATTCTGATACTAAATTAATCTACCATTTTAATTTCTAAATGAAATGTTCATTTGCTGTTTCTAAAATTTGGCTACAGCATTTTGCCAAGGCTCAATCATCAAACTTGCCAATTTTTATTATCCAAAGATACTAATTACTCATCACCAAGTACTTCTAATTTTGTCTTCTAAATATTTATTGACCTCACCCCTCCTCTCTATCCTCATTTTTGCGCTGGTTAAAGCCTTTATTCTGACCACACTCTCAGCTTCATTCTGGTTTCCCTCCATTTCACCCTCCACTCTTCTGTGACAGCAGTCTTTTGACAACACTGATGTACCACATTTTTTCATTTGCCTAAACCTTCCCATGGCTCTTATGGATCCAAAGCCACAGAGTTCTTGGTGAACCTACCAGGTTCTTCTGATCCCTACCCTGTCTACATCTCTCCATCTCATTTCAGCTGAGAAGACAGAGGTGCTCATGGTTCTCTGAGCCCACCCTGCCACTTGATAACTCCTTGGCTTTGTCCATACCATTGCTTCAATCTAGAACCTTCTTCACTTGCTAACTCTCTGCCTTCCTCAAGCCTCAGATCCAACATCTCCTCCAAGAAGACTTCTGACCCACCAGGCTGAGTCATAAGCATGAACAAATCGATACCACTTGTTATGTTTTCAGAGCATTTGCATGTAGAATAACACATCTATCCCTCATAATAACCCATGAAAAAGGCAAGGAACACATTATCCCCATTTTACAGATAAGAAAGGTAAGATTCAGACAATATACTTGGTTGCAATCACGTGGCTCACAGCGTGGAACCAGGACTGGCACCCAGGTATGCCTGGTATACCTGACCTTAGATACAACTTTTTTTGTTTGTTTGTTTGTTTTTCCTTTCATGCTTGCTTTCTGAGGTGCTAAGGTTAGGGAGGTGAACCTAGAGAGGCTGAGGAGTTGTTCAGGAGAAGGGGAATCTAGCTGATAGACAATCTTGACAACATTTTTCAGTATGTCAAACTGCCTTTTTCAACTCCAGAGCTTCTTCCTGATTCTTTTTACTTATTTCAATTTCTTTGTTAATTTATCTGACAGAATTCTTAATTCTTTTTCTGTGTTATCTTGAATTTCTTCAAGTTTTGTTCAAACAGCTATTTGGAATTCTCTGTCTGAAAGGTCGCTTATCTCTGTCTCTCTGGGATTGGTCCCTGGTGCCTTATTTAGTTTGGTGAGGCCATGTTTTTCTGAATGGTCTTAATGCTTGTGGATGTTTGTTGGTGCCTGGGCTTTGAAGAGTTATGCACAATCTGGGCTTGTTTGTACCTCTCCTTCTTGGAAAGGCTTTCCAGGTATTTGAAGGGACTTGGATTTGAAGGGACCTAAGTTTTTGATCACTGCATCCGTATCTGCTTTAGGAAGGACTACAATCCCAGTAACACTGGTTGTTTCAGACTCACAGAGGTACCACCTTGGGGTCTTGAATAAGATCTGGGAGAATTCTCTGGATTACCAGGCAAAGACTCCTGTTCTCTTTTCTTTCTTTCTTTTTTTCTTCTTAAATTTATTTATTATATTTAAGTTCTGGGGTACATGTGCAGATCATGCAGGTTTGTTACATAGGTGTACACGTGCCATGGTGGTGGTTTGCTGCATCTGTCGCCCCCTCATCTCCTTTAGGTATTTCTCCTAATGCTATCCTTCCCCAATCCCCCCACCCCCTGCTATTCCTCCCCTATCCCCCCTCCCCCCAGGTCCCAGTATATGATGTTCCCTTCCCTGTGTCTGTGTGTTCTCATTGTTCAACGCCAACTTATGAGTGAGAACATGAGGTGTTTGGTTTTCTGTTCTTCTGTCAGTTTGCTTAGAATGATGGTTTCCAGTTTCATCCATGTCCCTACAAAGGACATGAACTCAT
Organism: Cebus imitator; assembly: GCF_001604975.1. Lineage (NCBI taxonomy): Eukaryota > Metazoa > Chordata > Mammalia > Primates > Cebidae > Cebus > Cebus imitator. The sequence goes on along the minus strand of NW_016107347.1, from coordinate 6,462,676 downwards.
CCTTATTTATGGCTGCATAGTATTCCATGGTGTGTATGTGCCACATTCTCTTTATCCAGTCTATCATCGATGGACATTTCGGTTGGTTCCAAGTCTTTGCTATTGTGAACAGTGCCACAATAAACATCCATGTGCATGTGTCTTTCTAATAAATGATTTATAATCCTTTGGGTACATACTCAGTAATGGGATTCTGGGTCAAATGGTATTTCTATTTATAGATCCTTGAGGAATTGCCACACTGTTCTTCCACAATGGTTGAATTAATTTATACTCCCACCAAGAGTATAAAAGCATTCCTATTTCTCTATATTCTCTCCAGCATCTGTTGTCTCCTGATTTTTTTTGAGAGGGAGTCTCACTCTGTTGCCAGGCTAGAGTACAATGGTTCAGTCTTGGCTCACTGCAACCTCTGCCTCCCAGGTTCAAGCAATTCTCCTGCCTCAGCCTTCAGAGTAGCTGGGACTAAGGTGCATGCCACCACATCCATCTAATTTTTGTATTGTTAGTAGACACAGGGTTTCACCATATTGCCCAGACTGGTCTCAATCTCTTGATCTTGTGATCTACCCGCCTAGGCCTCCCAAAGTGCTGGGATTACAGGCATGAGCCACTGCACCCAGCCTGTCTCCTGATTTCTTAATGATCGCCATTCTAACTGGCGTGAGGTGGTATCTCAATGTGGTTTTGATTTGCATTTCTCTAATGACCAGTGATGATGAACTTTTTTTCATATGTTTGTTGGCTGTATAAATGTCTTCTTTTAAAAAGTATCTGTTCATATCCTTCACTCACTTTTTGATGGAGTTGTTTTTTTTTTCTTGTAAATTTGTTTAAGTTCTGTAGATTCTGGGTATTAGCCCTTTGTCAGGTGGGTAGATTGCAAAATTTTTTTCCCATTCTGTTGGTTGCCAGTTCACTCTATTGATAGTTTCTTTTGCTGTGCAGAAGCTCTTAAGTTTAATTTTATCCCATTTGTCAATTTTGGCTTTTGTTGCCATTGCTTTTGGTGTTTTAGTACTGAAGTCCTTGCCCGTGCCTATGTCCTGAATGGTATTGCCTAGGTTCTCTTCTAGAGTTTTTATGGTGTTAGGCCTCATGTTTAAATCTTTAACCCATCTGGAGTTATTTTGTAAGGGATGGGTCCAGTTTCTGCTTTCTGCATATGGCTAGCCAGTTTTCCCAACAACATTTATTAAATAGGGAATCCTTTCCCCATTGCTTGTTTTTGTCAGATTTGTCAAAGATCCGATGGTTGTAGTTGTGTGGCATTCTTTCTGAGGCCTCTGTTCTATTCCACTGGTCTATAACGCTGTTTTGGTACCAGTACCATGTTGTTTTGATTACAGTAGTCTTGTAATATAGTTTGAAGTCCGGTAATGTGATGCCTCCAACTTTGTTTTTTGTTTTTTGCTTAGGATTATCTTGTTTATACAGGCTCTTTTTTGGTTCCATTTGAAGTTTAAGGTGGTTTTTTCCAATTCTGTGAAGAAATTCATTGGAGCTTGATGGGGATAGCACTGAATATATACATTACTTTGGACAGTATGGCAATTTTCACAATATTGATTCTTCCTAACCATGAGCATGGAATGTTTTTCCATCTGTTTGTGTCCTCTCTTATTTCCTTGAGCAGTGGTTTCTTGTTCTCTTTTCTTTCTCCCAAACAAATGGAGTCTCTCTCTGTGTGTTGAGCTGCTTGGAGCTGGGGGAGGGGTGACACAAGTATCCCTGTGACCAACACCTCTGAGACTGCACTGGGTCAGACCTGAAGGCAGGACAGCACTGGGTCTTGCCCAGGCCTGCGGTAAATACTGCCTGGCTACTTCCTGTGTTCACTCAAGGCTCTGAGGCTCTATAATCAGCAGGTGGTGAAGCCAGCCATGCTGTGTCCCTCCCTTAAGGGTAGCAATGCCTGTGGCTCCCAGGCAGGTCCAGAGATGCTGTCCTAGAGCCAGGACCTGGAGGCAGAAACCATAGATGTCTATCTGGTGCTCTATTCTAACATGGCTGAGCTGTCATCAAAGCACCAGACAAAGTCCTTCTCACTTTTCCCTCCCCTTTTTCCGGACAGAGGAGTCTCTCTCCATGTCTACCACCACTGTAAGTTCATGGGGAGTACTGCCAGGGTACCACTGGTGTTCACTTAAGGCCCAAAGGCTCTTCAGTTAGCTTTTGGTAAATGCTGCCAGGTCTGGGACTCGCTCTTCAGGTAAGTGGGCCCCCCTCTGGCCCAGGGTAGGTCCAGAAATGCTGTCTAGAGGCCAAGGCCTGGAATCAGGAACCCCAAGAGCCCACTTGCTGCACTTTTCCACTTTGGACAAGCTGGTACCTAAGCCCGAGTCAAAGGCTCCTTTACTCTTCCCTCTGCTTTTCACAGGAAGCATAGCCACCACAGCTATGAAGGCGCTGAGTCACACCTGAAGCCAGCATATCTCTGAGTCTCACCCAAGGCCCATGGTGTGTACTTGGGTGAGACTCAAAAATGTGTCTTTGAGTAACTATGTTACTGCTGCTAATTATTCAGGGCCCAAGGGCTTTTTAGTTAGCAGTTAAAGAATTCTGCCAGGAATGAGTTCTCCCCTTCAAGGCAGCAGATTCCCTTCTGGCTCAGCATGTGCCTAGAAATGTTGTCCAAGAGGTAGGGCCTGGAATTGTCACCTTATGACCCTGTCCAGTGCCCTATCCTACATTGGCTGAACTGGTATCCACATTGCAAGACTAACCCTCTTTACCCTTTTCTCTGCTCTCCTCAAGCAGAATGAAGGGGTCTCTTTTGGAGCTGTGAGCTGCACTGCCTGGGGTTTTGGGAGGGGTGGTGTAAGTGATTCCTTAGCCCTGCCCAGCTGGTGTCTCATTAGGTCATGCACCCCAAAATCCACTGGTACTAAGCCCTGCACAGCCCTAGTCTTGCCTAGGAGTTGTGCTCCTTGTGGCCTAGGGTGCCTTTCAAGTTTATTTAGAACCCTACAGGACTTTAGCATGTGGTGAGGCTTGTTGAAAACTAAGTTCCAACTGCCAGGATGGGCAATTCTCCTCTGGCGAGGGTTGGCCTAAATGCTCCCTCTGAGAGTGCCAGCTGAGTTCTGCCTGGGTTGGCAGCACTGTGTTCCAATGCAAATTTCCACAATTACTAAACTCTCCCTCTCCCAAGAACATATAATTCTCTCACCATGCCATTTGGCCATCCACTGCCGGGGGATGGGGGAGGGATGGTGGTGGCAACTCAAAACTATCTTTCCTCCTCTTCAGTGCCTCTTTCAGAGATATCAAGTAAAAACCAGGTACTGTGTTTGCTCACCTGATTATTGGTTCTTATACAGGAGACTTTTGTAGACTTGTTAAATTTTGTGTTCCTGTGGGGAGAATGATTGGTGGAGGCTTCAGTCCAGCTGTCTTGCTCCACCTCCTCTCTCCTACCTGCCTTTGAATCTCTGCCAAAATGCAAATAGTGGTGGCGGACCCCATTGCAAGCTCAGAATAAATAGCTTTTGCTTTTCTCATTTGGTTGATCTTTGTTTATTTTGGCACTTGAGAAGTAAAGGAAGAACTTTTTATTATTCTGGAAATTATGGGAAGACTCTTGGTATTAAAGTTTCAACATAAGATACTTTACCTTTGATATCAGTAGCAATTGTGGATTATATAAACAGAGTCCAAATGACTATTAGAACAGAGCAGGGTAGGTGCAGGGAGGGTGAAAAACAGAATCGTATAATTTGTATAAAAAGTAGGCACATCAGAAGAGGTATCAAACGTATGATTTCTCTTTCCAACTACACTCCTCTTTTTTCTTTGAGAACAGCTTGCGTATGCATCACAGTTAGTCATGAAAAGGGACATTGCCACTGAAGCAGTTCCTCTGTCCTCACCTTCCTCTACCTCTTTTGGTTCCTGGTATTGCCTTCTCTTCAGTCAGCTTGATCTAAGTCTTTTGCTTTAAACAAAAGCATCTTCTTCATCAAATATTTTACTAAGTCATGAGAGCAGCTATGTAATTTGTAGGCTTAGCACAAAATGAAAATGTGAGGCCCCTGGCTCAAAATTATGAAAGACTTTTAGATGGTGGTAGTACAGCATTATCAATTCAAGCATGAGGCCCCCTGAGTTGCTTCTAAGACCCACACAGGTTATACACCTAGAAAGCCAGCCCTGCTAGGCTGAAAGGTAAACAAATACATCTTAGGAAACATTTCCTACTCTTTGCCTGCTTCATTTTCTCTTTGCTTTGCTAAGGCCATAATCTCTGGGAAATGCCATCCTTTTTTATAACAATAAAACAAAAAGACGAGGAGCAGAATTTCCTCCTGACCTTTCTATCTCAGTTAACCCCAGTTTATATTTTGGAGGCACTATGCTCCCAGCGAGGAAAGATTCTGCCTCTGTACTCTCTTTGGTATTCATCAACCGTACATTAGCAACTCTGAGACCTAAGATCCTGCAAACTAAGCATGTGGGATCATCAGATGGGCTTTTCTAGGCTAGAAGTCCACACAAAAGCAAGACTAATGCATTATTTTTAAGAAAGAACAGAAGTCCTTCAGTGATAGATAAAAATTAGATACTGGAAGTTCATAAACTGGGTTAAGTTAATCATTAGATAGTCCTGTTATTTGCTAAAAATAATAAAACACACACTGAATAGCAAATGGCTATGAATATTTAACCATCACTGATTCCTTTTTCATGGGCAGTGCATTGCAGCTGTTCTCATGTACAACAAAGAAGGAACAGTGGGAAAGTGCTATAGACATAATGGGGATTTTTGTTGTCTTTCTGCTATAAAGAAATAAACCTCTCGCGTCCTGTGGTTTCAAAATAGCAATCTTTGGCAACTAAGACCAGATGATGCTTGTAAATATGATAATCAGGCAACAAATCCATTATTCATCCTCCCCTGGAACATTTATTGGCATAAAGTTTAGGCAATATAATTTCATAAAAAACCTGATAATTTTTTCAGAACCGGATTCAACTAGGACTATATTTTATAAAACTGAAAACTTATGTTAAATTACATAACATATAAAACCCAAGCACCTTGAACTCCAACGTAACTTTTCCAGCATCACCAACATTGACATCTGTGAGTTTTCTGGTCTTCCAAGGAAGTTAGGGCATTTAGTACAGTTGTCCCTTGGTATTTGGGTTGTTGGTTCCAGGACCCCCATAGTTATTGAAATCTGTGGATGCTCAAGTCCCTGATAGAAAATGCCATAATATTAGCATACAGCCTACATACATCTTCACATACACTTTAAATAATCTCTGGATTACTGAGGCCAGGCAGGGTGGCTTACACCTGTAATCCTAGCACTTGGCCTTGGAAGGCCAAGGTGGGTGAATTGCTGAGCCCAGGAGTTCAAGACCAGCCTGGGCAACATGGTGAGACCCCAAATCTATAAAAAATACAAAAATTAGCCAAGTGTGATCCATGCCTGTTGGGACTACAGGCATGCATCACACTTGGTTAATTTCAGTGACAGATAGTTTTATCTATCGCTGAAAGATTTCTGTTCTTTCTTTAAAAGAATCCATTAGTTTTGCTTTGTTGGTTACTCAGGAGGCTATGCCTGATGCATGCCTGTAGTCCTAGCTACTTGGGAGGCGGAAGTGGGAAGATCACCTGAACCAGGAAGGTCAAGGCTGCAGTGAGCCATAATAGTATCACTCCAGCCTGGGTGACAGAGTAAGACCCTGTTTATAAATAAATAAGTAAATAGATTACATATAATACCTAATACCATATACATGCTGTGTAAATAGTTGTTATATAATATTTTTTGTTGTTGTTGTTTATTGTTATTTTTAAATTTTCTCAGTATTTTGATCTGTATTTGGTTGAATACACAGATGCAGAATCCAGACATGTGGAGGGTCAACTCTACATCTCTATTTTATCTTTGTTTAGGATCTTGGGTCTCTAGGATTAAGGCACTAATAGGACTAGTCACCAGGTTGGCTATGTCTTCCTTCAGTCCCATGCTCACATAGCATTTGTGCTGGTAGACATCTCCTGGGAACCATTAAGCCAGTGTGCTCATCATTCCCATCACCTAAGATCCTTTTAATTCTGTTCCCCTCCCTTCAACTCTCAAGCTTTAGAAATATTTATCTACCAAAATCCATTTACTAAATGTAGGCTTAATATGGGAAACTGTTATATCCATTAGGACTTATGAATTAATTAAAATAATTAAAGGATTTCCCCCTTCGTAATAATAATTAAGATTTACTATGCCAGGCACTGTTTAATCATGTTGTATCTATTGTCTCTGTGTAAACCCCATAATAAGCCTATGAACCTTACATTCACTGATAAGGAAACTAAGCCTTAGAGAGGTTGGGGAACCTGCTCAAGATCACAGAGCTCTTACCCTATTTGCCCACGCCCACAAAACTAATTGGTGTCAAGTCAGGACTAGAACACACATCTTCTGAATACTAGTTCTGTGGTCTTTTCTAGCTAAACAAATATTTACTGAGCTGCAACTATGTGCAAGACAATGTGCTGGATTCCAAGGAATATCGAGTTGTTAAGGCCCTTCTAAAAATTATTTCCAGGCCTTGAGCCGTGGCTCACACCTATAATCCCACCACTTTGGGAGGCCGAGACTGGTGGATCATTTGAGGTCAGGAGTTCAAGATCAGCCTGGCCAACATGGTGAAACCCCATCTCTACTAAAAATACAAAAAATTAGCTGGGTGTGGTGGCACAAGTCTGTCCTCCCAGATAGTAGGGAGGCTGAGGCAGGAGAATTGTTTGAACCCAGGAGGCAGAGGTTGCAGTGAGCTGAGATCATGCCACTGCACTCCAGCTTGGGTGACAGAGTGAAAAAAGAAATTTCCAAAATGCTCACCACTCTTAGGTCCTTCTAATCCACACTGCACGCTGACACACCATGAAAATGATTTTCTTAAAGTCTTTTTGGACTTTATATTTTCAACTATTCTCTGTTTCATTCAGAACCAGTTTAAGTCCCTCTGCAAGGCACTTAAAGGAGCTGGTAGGGTAGAAAGAGGAAGGATGCGCTGACAGACATGGGTTTGCATGCTGGTGCTGTCAGCAACTAGCCTTACAACTTTGGACAAATCATATATTCTGAGAGTCAGTTTTCTCATCTGTAAACCTGGGAAATAACAGGGTTGTTGGAAGTATTCCATAGGTAAGTAAAGGACCTGGCATACAGCGGGTAGCAATAAGACTCAGTTGCCTTCCATGTCTCTCCCACCAATTCTAGCTCAAATCTAATTTTCTAAGACATAGACCCTCCAGGTCAGCCAGGCTGTCTGCTTACCACCCCATGGACTTGGTTATACGATCCTTCCTTTTCTTAAACATTCTCCTTGATCTAGAGGGCCTTCCTCCCTATTGTTCCCCAATCTAGCTAAATTTTTCTCACCCTTGAAGACCCAGCTCAGGCCTACCTGCTTCTTTACAGCCCTCCCAACAGAACACATTCTCTCGTGTTTTCCCAAAACACTATTGTCTGGTTATAGATTCAGTACCCAACACTGTCATTAAATTTTTCTTGCTTGTCTTGTTTCTCCAAAGGTGCTGTGAGTTGCTTGGGGGCAAGGGCAGGGCCTTCTTTTCTTCTTATCCCCCACAGAGATGATTGCAGTGTGACACCTATGACAAGTGTTCAATAATCACATGCTAAGTGTGTGAATGCATACTGCATCATACTGCATTTTGTTAAATTATATGTGTATGCCTGCGAGTTGAAATGTGAGAAAATGACACTGCTCTTTCTCCTCCTAAGGCAGATTGCTTTTTAAAATATTATCTATCAAATCTGTTTTTTTTTTTTTTTTTTACATATAGTATTTTTTCTCCAACATTTCAATACACCACTTAAAATCCAACCTGAAAAAGAAAGTATTAAAGCATGTGTTTCAAATGGGGGGAAAAATCCAGCAGCTATGACTAATGTCTTCAATTTATAGTATATCCAATTTGGAGAAGACTACGCTTTTTCATAAAGTTGCATAACTGCTAACAAAAACATTTTCAGCCACAGGATGTGTTTTTGGAAGAATGTAGCCCTTCACTGGACTAGGAAAAATGTAAAAACTAAGGGCACAGCTTTCCTTGATACACATGTTACCCAATACAGATAAGGCACTCAAATACTTGTCAAATTGAATGTCCTCTCCTTATATAATGTACGATGTTGGGCAGAAGTAGGTCGTCACATTCTTGATATTAATGGTTCATTCTAAATCTGCCCTGCATAGCTTTTCCTTGTGAATTACATAGGTATTGACAACTATTGAGCATCATCATCAAAAATGATTAAAGGGACTTAGTGAGGATGATGTCATATATTTCTACAGCTACCTTTTCTGGATTAAATAATCAGAACAAAGAGGTCTGAATGTTACCCACTTTCTAAGATTTGTTGTTACAGCCCTTTGGAGGTGAAGTGATAGTGAATAATCTTTTAAATGAATCACAAGTACCAGAACTCCAGTTATCTTGTTGACTGCAGTCATGTCAGAAAGTAAGACCCCAAGGTGGGTAACAGATTAGACTGGTGAATATCTGAAGTTAACACTGTACTTTGGCAGTCTTTTTCACCCTTATATATGAGAATATAAAATCTGGGTCAGAACCAAGATGTACAAGTCTGACTTGAGAATAAACTGAACACAATTTCTTGAAAATACACAAAAATAGCCGGGTGCGGTGGCCGTGCCTGTAGTCCCAGCTACTCGGGAGGCTGAGGCTGGAGGATCGCTTGAGTCCAGGATTTCTAGGCCGTAGTGCGCTATGCCAATCTGCACTAAGTTTGGCATCAATATGGTGGCCTCCCGGGAGCGGGGGACCACCAAGTTGCGAAACAAGGGGTGAGCCGGCCCAGGTCAGAAACGGAGCAGGTCAAAACTCCCGTGCTGATCAGTAGTGGGATTGTGCCTGTGAATAGCCACTGCACTCCAGCCTGGGCAACATGGTGAGACCCTGTCTCTTAAAAAAAAAACAAACCACAAAAATAAAGTTTTTTAAAACTCACAAACTTTGGAACATACGATTTGCAGGATTAAAAAGAGAAAAAAAGAAAAAAAACCTCACAAACTATAATTTATCAATAGTCCAATAGAAAAGTTTAAACTCTCAGTTGCATAATGATTCATATTTTTATTTTTAAGTGTGAAAAAAAAAAGTTGAAAGCAGCAGCATCTGACCCTGTTGTCTATATCAAGCTAATAAGAACAGGTTTTAAATTCTAAGCTCTTATTTTGTTTTTCACCTTGAGTATTCATTTTGCTGCCAAAGTAAAAGATGTGAGAATTAAGATCTATAGAACACAGTTTTGAATCAATCATCAAAAGCAAAAAAAAAAAAAAAAAATTGTTTTCAAGGATGGGAATGAATTCTGACATTTTAATTACAAGCTCAGTAGAAAGTTTGATAGTAGTCTGTGGGCTTTGAAAATCATTATTATGTTGTCATTACAAATTAATGACTACAAAAGAAATCAGTTTTGAATGCTAACTGTAAATTACAGAGAAAAACTTATGGAACTGCTTTCTATCTCCTGATGTACCAAGAATATTCATCATAATTTACTTGATTAAAAAATCCAAACAGTGGAAAAATACAGAGACATAGATTTTTGAAATGGTATTATATAAATATAAGCCAGCTTTTTCTTAGCAATTCAAAAGATGTTCATCATAACACATTTGTAATATCAAAAAACTAGAAGCAACCTAAATGTTCAGCAATATGAGAATGAGTAAGTAATTACAGTACATCCAATTGGTAGATTACGCAATTATTAAAAGTTATAAGTATAAATTATATGACAGATTGGAAAATGTAAGTACAGACATACCTCGGAGATATTGCAGTTCAATTCAAGATCGCTGCAATGAAGTAAGTACACAAGAAAGTGAGTCACACAAACTTTTTGGTGTCCCAGTGCATATAAAAGCTATGTTTATATTATACTGTTGTCTGTTAAGTGTACAGTAGCATTATGTCTAAAAAATGTACATATCTTAATTTTAAAATATCTCATTGGTAAAAAATGCTAACAATCAGTTAAGCCTTCAGCAAATCATAGGCATTTGGCTGCTGGACAGTCTTGCTTAGATGTTAATGGCTGTTCACTGACCACAGTGGTGATTGTTGGAGGCTGAAGTGGCTGTGGCAATTTAAAAAAATAAGACAGCAATGAAGTTTGCCACTTTGATTGACTTTTCTTTTCACAAAATAATTTCTCAGTAACATGTGATGCTGTTTTTAACCCACAATGGAACTTCTTTCACAATTGGACTCAGTCCTCTCAAACCCTGCCGCCACTTTTCTCAGTTTATTTAATAATCTAAATCCTTTGTTGTCATTTCAACAATGTTCACAGCATCTACACCAATAGTCGTCTCCATCTCAAGAAAACACTTTTTTGCCAATCCATAAGAAGCAACGTCTTACCTGTTCAAGTTTTTTCATGAGATTGCAGCCATTCAGTCCCATCTTCAGGCTCTACTTCTAATTCTGTTCTCTTGCTGTTTCCACCACATCTGCAGTTACTGCCTCTACTGAAGCCTTGAACCCTTCAAAGATATCCATGAGGGTTGGAATCAACTTCTTCTAAACTCCTGTTAATGTTGATATTTGAACTTCCTCCCATGAATCACAAATGTTCTTAATGGCATCTACAATGATAAATCCTATTCAGAAAGGTTTTCAATTTGTTTTGCCCAGATCCATCAGAGGACTCACTATCTATGGTAGCCATAGGCTTCCAAAGTGTGGTCTTAAATAATGAGACCTGGAAGCCCAAATTACTCCTTAATCCGTGGGCTATGGAATGGATACTATGATAGCAGGCATGGAAATATCATTTATCTTCTTGTACATCTCCATCAGAGTTCCTGGGTAACTAGGTGCATTGACAATGAGCAGTAATATTTTGAAAAGAACCTTTTTTTTGAGCAGTAGGTCTCAACAGTGAGCTTAAAATATTTAGTAAACCATGCTATAAACAGATATTCCCTCATCCAGGGTTTCTTGTTCCAATTATGGAGTGCAGGGAGAGTAAATTTAGCATAACTCTTAAGGGCTCTAGGAGTTTGAGAAGGGCAAATGAGTATTGGCTTCACCTTCAAGTCACCAGTTGCATGAGCACCTAACAGAAGATTCAGACTGTCCTTTGAAGATCTGAAGCCAGGCATTGACTTCTTCTATCTATGAAAGTCTTAGATGGTATCTTCTTCCAAAATAAGGCTGTTTCATCTACATTGAGAATCTGTTGTTATGTGGGCACCTTAATCAATGATCTCAGCCAGATCTTTTGGATAACTTGCTGCAGCTTCAACATCAGTACTTGCTGCTTTATCTTGTGTTTTTATGTTATAGAGATGGCGTCTTTCCTTAAACCTCATGGACCAACCTCTGCCAGCTTCAAACTTTTACTTTGGCAGCTTCCTTACTTCTCTCAGCCTTCATAGAATGGAAGAAAGTTTAGGCTTTGCTCTGGATTAGGCTTTAGCTTATGGGAATGTTGGGGCTGGTTTTAGCTTCTATTCAGACCACTAAAGCTTTCTCAACATCAGCAATAAGGCTGTTTTGCTTTCTTGTCATTTGTGTGTTCATTGGAATGGCACATTTAATTTCCTTCAAGACTTTTCCTTTGCATTCACAACTTGGCTAACTGTTTGGCACAAGATGTCTTGTGTTTTGCCTGTCTTGGCTTTTGACATACCTTCTTCACTAAGCTTAATCATTTCTAACGTTTAATTTAAAGTGAGAGACATGTAACTCTTTATTTCACTTAAACACATAAAGGCCATTGTAGGGTTATTAACTTTCCTAATTTCAATATTGTTCTATCTCAGGAAACAGAGAGGCTCATGGAGAGGGAGAGAGAGATAGGGAACAGCTGGTCAGTGGGGGAGTCAGAACACATACATTTATCTAACTTACATGAGTACCGTTCATGGCACCCAAAAACAATGACAACAGTAACATCAAAGATCACTAATTGCAGATCACCATAACAGATATAATAATAATGAAAACATTTAAATATTGTGAAAATTACCAGAATGTCACACAGAGACATGAAGGGAGGACATGCTGCTAAAAAAATGATGCCAGTAGACTTGGCTTGATGCAAGGTTGCCACAATCCTTCAATTTGTGAAAAATGCAGCCTCTGTGAAGCTAAATAAAGTGAAGTGCTATAAAACAAGGTATGCCTGTAATGTAAAGTTTTTCATTTTACATACGCAAATATTTATGCATGCTCTGAGTACACCATGTAAAACTATGCACAAGACAGTAATAGAACAGAAAGTACAGACATCGTTATAGAATTTATATTTGTATGGTGAGAGTATGGATTTTTCTTTTCAAATTTCATGTATGTTTAAATTCTATTTATAATTTTTAAAGATTAATTTTCACTTTTGAAGACCTATCAGATGCTGAAGTGTATTCATTAAATTCAACTGTATAAAACTGTCAATTTCATGTAGGTCAATCATCTATGACCTACAGAAATTGCAATTTATAGTTCATTCTAATACTGTGTTATCATTGTTCAACTAACAAAAGGAATCTGTTTTGGAATAAAAGTTGCTAGCTCCTATTCTAAAATGTTCCTTAAGCTTCAAAATGAGCCTAACTTTTGGAAAACTGTTAGTGAAATAAATTACTTGAAAATCACATTTGAAAACTGTGACTCCAAAATAATCAAAACACAATGGAGGTTTTTGATTTTGAAGAAAATAAACTCAGCTCAGACTGTTTTGAGTTGATGTAGAGCTACTGCCATTGTATTTTTTTTTTATAACTTTGAAATTAAGTGTCATGTTCATTTTTAATTATTCAATGGCCAGTTTAAAGTAAAACATTAATAATTTAATAAGTAAATTTGCTTCTAACCTGTGCTGGGAATGACATTTAAATTGCTTCATCCTCTGTGATTACTCAGAGATAATTAGTCCTCTAAATATTACTGTAATGAAGATCATGTGTTTAATGAATCATACCTATTTAAACCAAATAGAATCTTTACTGAGTATTTAAGTTCAGCATAAAAATTGTTTAACGATTGGTTAGAATTTGAAAAATTGTTTAGGGCAAGCCAGGCCATGAAAATGTGAAGTGAAATTAAATGTATTCTGAGTAATATCGAAAAAACAGTCTGAGAAAAAATAAGTTGATCATCTCATAGAAGTAAAAAGTAGAACAGAGTATTCTAGAGGCTGGGAAGGGTGGGAGGGAGAAAGGCCTAGGAAGAGATTTGTTAAAGGATACAAAATTACAGCAAGACTGGAGGGCAAAGTTCTAGTGTTCTATACGCTACTATAGGATGACTACAGTGAGCAATAATACATTACATAGCTTCAAAGATCTAGGAGGAGGAAACTGAAAGTTCTCAACGCAAATAAATGATAAATGTTTGGGACGCGTATACTAATTGCCCTGATATGATCACTACACGTTTCATGTACTGCAACGTCAGTATTTACCCCATAAATATGAACAATTATTACATGTCAATTTAAAAAACGAAAATCAACACATAAAACATTTTAAGTGGTAACTGAAGAAAAAAGAGAACAAAAAAAAAAATTAAGTTGATCATTCTGGGTCTGAAGTGAAAACATACTTCACCTTTGCCATACAATGGTTATTGTGTTTGACGTTATGGATCAGTGTTTCTGAATTTCAGTGAAGCATTTTACAGTCTTTTATATTTGTTACTAAAGCACAGAAACATGGATTCCTTGAAGGAAGAGACAGGAGAGGGTGCGTGTGTTTGCGTGTGTGTGTTCACATCTGTATCATAAGCACCAAGCTTAGTGCCTGGCACATGGTAGATGACAGATAAAAGTTTAATGAATAAATAACTGAGTTGGTTGAACAGGTGTATGTTTTTTAAAAGTATGCACTCCAGCCTGGGTGACAAAACAAGATCGTTTCTCAAAAACAGACAGACAAATCATGCATCTGATAAGAGGTTAGTATCCAGGATATATAAAGAACTCCTACAACTTAACAACAACAAAAAAACCAAATAACCCAATTTTAAAATGAGCAAAAGACTAGAACAGATATTTCTCCAAAGAAAATATACATATGACCATAAGCAGATGAAAAGATGCCCAACATCTCTAATAATCAGGGAAATGCAAATAAAAGCTGCAGTAAGATATGACCTCCCACCTACTAGAATACCTGCTATTTTGAAAAAGACAAACAGAAAATACCAAGTGTTGGGAAGGCTGTGGAGAAATTGGAACTCTTGTGCGCTGTCAGTGGGAATATAAAAGGGTGTTGCTACTACAATCAACAGTATAAACTTTCCTCAAAAGATTAAAAATAGAATTACTGTATTATCCAGCAATTTCACCTCTGGATGTATACCCGAAAAGATAAAAACAAGATCTCAAGGAGATATTTGCACACCCATGTTCATTGTAGCATTGTTCAAAATAGCCAAGAGGTAGAAGCAAGCTGAATGTCCATCAGTGGATGAATGGATAAAGATGATGTGGTATATACATACAATGGAATATTACTCAGCCTTAGAAAAGAAGGAGATTCTTTCACATGCCACAACATGGATGAAACTTGAGGACGTTGCACTAAGTGAAACAAGGCAGTTGCAAAAAGAAAATCTGCTTGCATGAGGCCTGTAAAAAAAAAGTCAAATTCTTAGAAAGTAGAATGGTGGTTGCCTGGGGAGGAAGTGGGAAGTTGTTGCTGAATGGAGGCAGATTTTTAGTTTTGCAAGATGAAAAGGTCCTCGTGATCTACTGCACAACAATGTGCGTGTAGTTAACACTACGGAACTGTACACAGAAAAGAGGTTAAGATTGCAAAAATCAATCTTGGGCAATTTGATTTTTCAAGACGCAGACATCTTCGAATGTTACTATTGAAGAAACCAATGCATCATTACAGATTATGCCTTTGGTACTGCCTCCAGGTGAAATGAATAACAGAAATAAAAGTTATATGATGTGGGAACCTCAGAACTTTGGGGAGACTCATATACCAGGTCTGAAGTGACCTAATAGGAAATGGCTGTTGTTCATAGTCAGTGCCATATTAATGAAGAGAATGAACAACAAACGTCAAAATGGTTTAACTGTATCTAAATACACAATAGCAATTTGCTTTCCTTTTTACATTTACACATAATAAAAATATTTAACTATCAGCCTCTTTAGTCTCTTCCAAGAATTCATAGATTTTTTTTCATATTCATAGATTTTGCTTTCGGTTCTTTGGGTATATATTTCATGTAGCATGTGACAGCATTTCAGATGCTAGAGTTTTTTTTAAAGTTGAACATTTCACATCATCTGAAAGAGGAACTCCTTCAATATTTAGTAACTACATTTCAGCATTTGGATCATTTACAACTTTCTTTACCTCTTCAATTTAATTGCAAACACCTTCAATAGAACATTAGCAAACTAATTAGCAATTCCTTTTCCTTAAAAAAATACACCTAATCAAGGAAGATAATCATTTTTGATTAAACAACAACCAGGGTTATCAAATGTAAATTTGCAATTGGTTACAGAATAAAATATAGTGTACGCTTTCCCTCTTAATAACAGTAAGCATTATTTTTTTTTCCACTCAGTTATATTTAGTTTCTCAGATTAATTTAGGCTGATCTATCTCTTTTGATGGTGTACTCTCTAGGAATGCCTATATTACTTCCCAGAAGAATTATCCCTGTGCAAATAAAATATCCAGATGCAAAGTATGCATATGGTAAAAAGGAATCTGGTAGTTGCCCAAGCATTTTAACAATTTGGATGCATTTGATCTACTATAAATCAGTCTTTCAAATTTGCCAGGGAATAGTAAAGTCGTGAGAAATAATATTTAGTGCAAAAAGATACAAAGCTAACTGTCTAGAATGACTGTGTCTTCTTAGAAATGCCTGCTTTAGTCCAGATACCATCCAACGTCCTGGAAATCTATCTGTGAACAAGACACAGTTTCTGCCCTCAGCAAGTTTACATGTGGATTGGGAAGACAGGCAAGTTAAGAGGCAATCGCAAATCCGTATGATATGAGCTACCAATGGGAAGTAAGCAGGGTAGACATAAAAGGGGTTCCCAACATTGGGGAGTTTGGGAGGCAAGAAAGAGATGCAGAGTGAGAATGGTCCTGAAGGACCCATAGAGGTTGGACAGGTAAGGAGGGATTGACATGTGCAGTTACAGAGGTGAGAAAGACCTTGTCTTGGGAAAGAAGTTGAGTTTGTCTATAATAGAAGAGAGAGGAGAAAATGGTGAGAAAACAGACTGGAGTGATAAAGGATTGTTTTATGAAGAACAACAGTATGCACCTTCTGAGGAAATGTGCTTGCTATTCTAAAAGCAATATTGTAAAGCCTATTTTAATTAGCTCTGTAAGTCAGGAAATTGTAAATTTATCTTTTATCTCCCATATGAACTACACCAGGTTGCAAACCAGATCTCTGGGTTCAGAAAATACTTTTTTTTTTTTTTTGAGACGGAGTTTTGCCGTGTTGCCCAGGCTGGAGAGCAATGGCACGTTCTCGGCTCACTGCAACTTCCACCTCCCAGGTTCAAATGATTCTCCCGCCTCAGCCTCTCAAATAGCTGGGATTACAGGCGCCTGCCACGATGCCTAGCTAATTTTTGTATTTTCAGTAGAGTCGAGGTTTCACCATGTTGGCCAGGCTGGTCTCGAACTCCTGACCTCAGGTGAGCCACCCACCTTGGCCTCCCAAAGTCCTGGGATTAGAGGCGTGAGCCACCATGAAGGCAGTTAAATATTATTCTTCCTTCTTTAGGTTACATTTAACTTCAGTTTTTTTTTATTTTTAATTTTTTGAGACAGTATCTTGCTCTGCTGTCCAGGCTGGAATACAGTGGCACAATCATGGTTCATTGCATCCTTGAACTCCCAGGCTTAAGCAGTCCAGTCCTCCTACTTTAGCCTCCAAAGTAGCTGGGACCACAGGTGTGTACCACCACACCGAGCTAATTAAAAAAAAAATTTCTTTTTGGTAGCCATAGAGTCTTATTTGTTGCACAGGCTGGTCTCCAACTCCTGGGCTCAAACAATCTTCCAGCTCTGCATCCCAAAGTTTTGGGATTACAGGTGGAGCCACCACGCCCAGCTTAACTTCACTTTTATGCAAATATGTATGTGAAGATAAAACAGCAATGACCGAAAGGTAACTTCCAAGCTTGAAGTTGCCTTCTGAAATGTAATAGGAAAAATGACAAATAAGATCAACTGTTTGTATTAATCCTTATCAAAGGTACAATCTAAGCACAGTTAAAAGATATTCCCCTTGGACAAATGGTAGGATATTTTATCTATCAAAAGCAGAACAAGAAAAAAAGTCTTAAATTACCAATAAGCAGCTAAATTGTTTTGGAAAAACACAAATTCTAATCCCAGTGGCCAGAAAGTTGTTGAAACAGCATGACTATATTCGCAGGCAATGAAATGGCTAGACAGTTATTTTGTGATACAGTGTAGCATATTGGTTAAGAACAATGGCATTTGCGACAAGTACACCTTGATTTAAATCCTGATTCTGCCACTTACTGTCACTTTCGCCTCTCATTCCTCATGCCTGGTTTTTCCCTGGTGCTGTTGAGTAAGAAACAAGCTGTCTCCACATTAGATTTTATAAGACCTCAGACTTTAAAAAAGCAACTGGTGACATGAATCTTTTGATTATATGTAAGAAAATAAATAGTTTATTATTTTAGTGAACAAAAAATTTCTTGAGTGTAGAGCACACAGTTTGTACATAAATAGCAACTGTAAAAATGAGGTTTAGATGTCATTGTGACTACAGCATTCTGAGAAAGATGATCCGGGAAAGGATTCTGTCAGTTTCTTCCATATAAATAACCCAGTGTATTAGTGGATAATATATGTGTGTATGGATAGATGGAGATTAACTCAGTGCAATAACCATGTAATAAATGCCTGCTATGTTCAAAGATAATGCAAAAGGCAGTAAGTAACATGTGGTAGGCAAGCTTCCATACAGCAGCAACCATAGTCTGTTGTCAATTTGGCTTTTGAAAAGCTGAAGCAAAGTATCTATAATACTGTGAGAATATAGAGGAGGGGTGATACCATTTGGTCAGAAGGATGAAAAATGGTTTCATAAAGGAAAGTGCATTTGAGATGGTTTTGGGGGGTTGTGATGAATTTTGATGAATAGAGAGTGGTACATTTCAAATAAAGAAGGGAGCATGGGCTTTGGAGACAGATGGGGTTCAAATCTGGATCTACCATTTTCTAAATATGTGATTTTGGAAGTCTCTGTAACTCCCTAGAACAATGTTTTCATCCGTTAAAATGGGATAATAATAGTTGCTACCTTACACATTGCTGAGTTGATTAAATACGAAGTTCTTAATTGCAATGTCTGGAATATCATGCTGGATTAAATTGCAACTATTACTACATTATGAAAAGCAGGAAATCTCACAGGGCAGGAAGAGCACACAGGACAGGCCAATTGAAGAGGAGGACACTGCAAGGTAAAGCTGGATTTAAATGTTGGAGCCATACTGTGGGGCGCATTGGATGCCACACTGAGGAATTTGGGCTTTAATCAATAAGCAAACAGATCTTTAATTCCTTTTTTTAAAAAGCTAGATCAGAATTAACATGTTAGCTTACATAAGCAGCATGTTGGATGGAATTAATAGTAGGTTAATTCCATTAATGGTAGGTTACCAGTAGAAGGCGAGGCTGGCATCAAAGTGACTAGTTGGAATGTCATAAAAATGGTTTGGGTAGAGTTTTTGAGTGTTCGTGAGTGTTCAAGAAAGGACAAGAGCTATAGAGTCCTATAGAGGCATAACCCATAGACTGACAGAGAACAAGAGTTGCTTTTTGAGCCTTTGAAATACTAAGCATTATGAGGCACAAGTTGGATGAACAATGGTTTAGAAAAGGACCATTGGGGAGTGGAGTGCATGGACCTCCTCTTCTCAGCCCCATGCATCAGCTGCAGTTAGAAAACGAGCATTATCCATCACAGAGAATTGCAAGGGAAGCCTTGAAATATATGACCGAGTAGATTTTTTCACAAAACAGTGTTGGTTGCAAGCAAAACAAAGAAGAAAAAAAATTACAGTGACAAGTATTAGGGGTGAGGTAGAAGGGAGCAAATGTGAGGAAGCTGGACACAGTACTGAACAGGAAATTGATGAGAAAATGAGGGGGATTGTGTTCTACAAACGTGAAGCGCAAATATCAATGCCAAGAAGATTATTGGAAAAGGTATGTTAGAACTGGGAAGGGTCACTGTTTACATTTTGGAATTTAGTTAATAGAGAAGTTTGCAACTAACTGGTCTTAAGATTCCAACTGGCTTATTTGTACCTACAAAATTCCTTCCATGGAGGTGAATGGTATACATGATCTAATAGTTGGTTCACAGTTTTGGCTGGTTCAAACCCCTTTGTTGAATTCCTTCAGCAGAGCCACTTTAACCACTGGTTTAACTCCATTCAACTCTCTAAAAATGGCCATCAGTTTTCTAAGTTGTTCTACTTCTCCTGCAAATGAGGGCAGGAATAGAAGCAACTAAACACTTCAACAACATGAGAAGTCAGGAAAGAAATGGCCCTCAGAAAAACAGGTCAGTGGATAAAGACACCAAAAGATATAGATATTTGGTATAGAATTGGGTCATTTGTAAGAACCCATGCATGTCAAGCCAACAGGAAAAAAATGGGGAAGTTTGCTCACAACTTTGAAGAACCTTAATGATGCAGTACCCTTGACACCCACACAGTGATTCAAAGGGTGAAACTTGAATTCTGGTACACGCTATGGAAACATACATCAGTAGAAAGAAAGAAGAAAATGATTTTTCCTACATTTTAAATAGCAAGAATAAAACATATTTTCTGTGCCAAGCACTGTGCTAGGCTCTGGAGATACAAATATTAGTAAGTAAGAAGCAGCCTCTGCTCTTAGCAGCCATTCTCGTGGGCTTCCTTGGCAAATGCTTAGCCAGGGCAGAAAAAGGCAGCACAGTCAAATATGGGCAAAAATAGATAAAAGCATCAGAAAGAAGACTGCTGAAAAATATGGATCCTGTGAAGGTCCATGCCCTGAATCAAATACAGCTCAAGGAATACTAGCTTCACAGTGAAGTAAAGCTGTCCTAGAAGCAGAAATGTTTTTAATGTAAAGAAAATTATTTACATGGAAAGTTGCTTTTTAAGTAACACGTTTTTTAATGTAAGGAAAATCATGCATATCATGTTGGAGATAGAGTCATTTGGCATTTCAATAACTGAAACATTGAAATATATAAAGTTCTTTTTCTGTACACTGTAACAATGCAAATATTGCAATTCCCTGTATTAAGTACCACAGATGTTCTAGAGCCTATTTCAAAGAGCAGAGCCAGCAATACCAATGAGTTCAAGTCTTTGAGGCCAGACTTCTGAGCAGTCTTGCCTTGATGTCCAGGGGACAGGAGAGAGAGAGAAGAAAATGATGGAAAAATGGGAGGCTTTCTTCCTTTTTCCTGCTCTTCAGAAGTGGCCTCTCTCTCTCTCACCAGGGTCCCATTGAACTTAAGGACTCAGGAAGAAAGCCCTGGAAAGCAAACACAGCCACAGTCTTTCTGTATCTCCCCCTCACCAGATGTCAGGGACATGGAATCCTGACGTCGTGACATTCTGTACCCCTATCTCATTGTCATCGCTCTTCCTATTCCAAAGATACTTTGCACTTTTATTCTATTTCTGCACTGAAAAGCACGTACAATTTATTACTGGAATTCACAGGAAAATAAGACTTGATATGCAATGTTTTACCTAGTGGCAAACTCTACCAGAACACAGTTTCTAAATTATAGGAGATATCTATAATCTTCTCAGCATCATGATGAATGAATCTTTCAATAATGGATTTGATACAAAGGCATTTGCCTAGATGCGTATGCAGAAAATACAGTAGTTCTTGTAATAATCCCTTTGGAAGGAACATATGGGTTAACCGATGATGTTAGGATTTGCAACGTATGACAAGAATTAAAGTGTGTTAAGAGTATGGCGAAAGGTAAACTGGATATTAAGCAAGAATTGCTTATTAAGAGCAAAAGTAAATGTTACAATGAAAATATAAACTAACCTTCCAAGTCAATAATAAAATTATATTATTGTAAATACAATAATCTCTCCTTACCTACAGTTTTGCTTTCTACAGCTTCACTTACTTATGAACAACTGCAGTCTAAAAATGTTGAATGGAAAATTCTAGAAATGAACAATTCATAATTCGTAAATTTTTCTATTTATCATTTTTCCATTTTATTAGTTATTGTTAATCTCTTACTATATCTAATTTATAAATTAAACTTCATCACTAATATGTACACATAGAAAAAACAATACAGTTTATATAGGGTTTGGTGTTACTTGCAGCTTCAGGCATCCACTGGGGGTCTTGGAACGTTTTCTCCAAAGATAAAGGGGGACCAGTGTATTTAAGAATAGTTAGGCAGGGTCATCATGAATATTCAGCAATGGTAATCTGCCACTGAGGGAACAAAGGTAGGGCAGGAAATGTTATGACATGGTCCATTTGTCATCAATTTTAGGATTCTATCAGTTTTAAAAATGGTATTTCCCTTTGTTTACGTTTAAAGAAAGCCAGCAGCCAAATTCTAGGGTATTTAAAAAATTATTATTATTAAGATCTTGGAATGCTCAGATATTCTCTCAGAGGGTGCATATAGCTGCGACATTGTTACACTCAATCCGACAAAACGTAGCTCTCCCCTGATGGTAATAGCAGCTTAGAAGTCTATGCCGTGATAACACAAGGACAGAGCCTTTTCTCAGAAAAGCATAAACATAGAGATTACTTGTATTTCAACGGAATCACAATACAGTGGAAGTGAATTTTTATTACCTTGGCTCTTTTGTGGCTGTCTATAAAAAGTAAAACACGTTCTTTTTTTAAAAACACTGTAATATTATACATTATTTCCAAAGCTTTTTGATTTTCTTTAAGCTTTCCCATGTCCTTTCTTTAAATTGCTTTCTTCTATCCATTTTCTTATCCATTTCACGCAACACATTGTCAACCAAGTGCTCCTGGAATGATAATATAGCTTTTGACAATGGCAGACAGTGGGCATATGTCTGCTGTACACTGTTTCTTTTTAAGTCAACTTTTATTTTGTAATAATTTTAGATTTACCAAAAAGTTGAAAAGATACTACCCAGAGTTCTCATACTCTCACCCAGTTTTGCCTACTGTTAACATCTTACATTACCATAGTACATTTATTAAAACTAAGAAACTAACATTGGCATATAACTATTAACTAAACTCCAGACTTTATTTGGATTTCACAGTTTTCCCCAATCATGTCCTCTTTCTGATTCAGGTACCACATTGCATTTTGTCATCATGCCTCCTTAATGTCCTCTGGTTGTGACAATTTCTGTCTTCCCTTGTTTTTCATGACCTTGACAATTTTAAAGAGTTTGGCCAGGTATTTTGTAGAGTGTCCCTCAGTTTCAGTTTATCTTATGTTTTTCTCGTGCTTAGCTGGGGTTATGGGTTTTGGAAAGAATGCCGCAGAGATGAAGTGTTCTTCTCTCACACGTCAGAGGGACATGAAATGCACGTGACATCAGCAGTGATGTTAACCTTCATCACTTGGATAAAGGGGTGTGTGCCAGCCTTCTTCATTGTAAGGTTACTGTTTTTCCCTTCCCATGCTCTGTTCTTTGGAAATGAGTCATTAAGCCTAGCCCACACAAAAGAGGTGAAAGGGGTGATTTGCTTTTAAAACACCTTATGTGCAAAATGTGAATGTATAACAAAGTTCCTGTCTTCCATACAAATTCAGCTCAATAATTCAGTTTGGGTTATCATGAAGAGAAATATTTTGGAGATTTGTAGTGCAACAATTGTAATCTCTAGTAGTATCTATATGTATTACCATCATATAGAGACACAAACCTTCATCTTTACAGTGATTATAGATACTCCGTATCTAAGAGATGGGTTATCTTTACCTTATCTGAGTTGTTATTAAAATGACTGCTTATTTTTCTCAGCTCTTTTTTAACATCTGTTTAAATCCCTGGATGAATTTTCTTCTGAGACTGAACATTCTACAATGCAAATTGTACACAAGCTGAAAATTCATCTTCATATAGTTGTACTCTGGGGTCATACAACATTTAAATGCACATTGCCACAAATATTGCTTGTCTGCAGAATCATAAATGCATAAATGAATTACTCTTTCAATGGTCATGTGTTTACAAATTTTCTCAAAGACATTCAACTTACCGAACAGCTTGCCACCATCTTACATGTAGAGGCATTTCAGTTTATCATTTTCATTAGAATCTCTAGTGTCATGGTACCTTTTTCCATTTTGTTATTTTCAATTAGATTTTTTGTTTTTTCATTCTACTGGCTTGCTTTAAATTTTGCTTAACATTTTATCTGGCATAACTTACATAGCAGGCAACAAGATGAAAATATGTTCTTTTCAATTTAAAGAAATTATATGACTATCTTGCAGATCTGTAATTAAGGTCTTGATTAGTTACACTTTCTTAATTTGGTGATTCACATCTCTCTTTGTCCTGAACAAATTATGTCATCATAAAGAAATAGTTGTAGTAGTTAGAAATGGCTGTCAAGACCAGGCACGGTGCCTCATGCTCGTAATCCCAGCAATTTGGGAGGCCGAGGCAGGATGATCACTTGAGCCCAGGAGTTTAATACCAGCCTGGGCCACATGGCCTAACACAGTCTCTTCAAAATATAAAAAATCGGCGCATGTGGTGGTGCGTGCCTGTAGTCCCGGCTATTTGTGGGCGGTGATGTGGAAAGATAGCTTGAGCCTGGGAAGTTGAGGCTGTGGAGAGCCATGGTAGCACCACTGCACTCCAACCTGGGTGACAGAGGGAGACCCTGTCTCAGAAAAGACAAAAGATGAAAAAGAAATACTAAATGCCTAACAAGATTATTTTCTTCTAAGACTTTCTTTCTCTTTCGTTCTCTTTCTTTTTCTTTCTTTTTTTCCCTCCCTTTCTCCCTCCCTCCCTTTCTTCCTCCTTCCTCTCTTTCTCTTGAGACAGAATCTCACTCTGTTGCCGGGACTGGAGTAGGGTAATGCAGTCCTGCCTGGTCTCACTGCAGCTTCAACCTCCTGGGCTCAGGTGATCCTACCACTTCCACTTCCCAAGTAGCTACGACTTAAGGTGCACATCACTAAGCCCAGTTAATCTATTTTTTTTTTTTTTTTTTTTTTTCATAAAGTCAAGGTCTTGCTCTGTTGCTCAGGCTGGTCTTGAACTCCTGGCCTCAAGCCATCCTCCCTCCTGGGCCTCCCAAAGTGCTAGGATTATAGGCACAAGCCCCTGTACCTGACTGACTTCTT
The DNA here is from genome assembly GCF_001604975.1 of Cebus imitator. NCBI lineage: Eukaryota > Metazoa > Chordata > Mammalia > Primates > Cebidae > Cebus > Cebus imitator. The sequence goes on along the minus strand of NW_016107347.1, from coordinate 6,438,252 downwards.
TTTATTCAACATTCATTGATACCTTAGGAGCATGTGCTATGTGCTGTGGAAAAAACCAATGCAAGGAACTTACTTGCTAGTAGAGATGCTGAAATATATATGAAATTTATTATAATATGAGGTAGAAACATTGACAAAAAAGAAGTACAAATAAAATGTAACAAAAATATAAAGAAATAAGAAGTCACTAATGGTTTTTAAGCAGGTAAATGACAAGACCAGAGATGTACTTTAGAAAAATTAATCCTGTAGCACTGTGTTGGATGGAGCATGGTGGTAGAAGAGAAGGCAAGGAGGATAAAAAGAGGAGAGAGAGAAAAGAGGCGAATGAAAACCTGTTAATATTAAGGAGGTGATGCGAAGTAGGGTATTGGCAGTAGAAACAGATAAAAGATGTGGATCCAAGAAATAAAGCTATGGTAAAACTACTAGGTCATGGCTACCAATTGAATATGAGGAATGAGGAATGGGAAAGATTCAAATGAAACACGAATACTTCAAGAAAGGAAATGTTATGCCGCTAATAAAAATGGAGAAGGAGCAGTTTCTGTTCTTATTTATTTATATTTCTTTGCAATATTTTTTTACAACGTATTTTATATGCATTGAGAGCTAGCCCACTGCATTAGAAGATTTTTTATGTGTCTCTTATGATTCACTAGTTATAGCAGCCTCTATTCCTTTCTGGAATAAGTTGCAGTATAAATAAATGAATACGCATTCATTATGCTTGATTATATAATTGTGCTTCCCTCTCAGCAAATGTCTCAAGGTAATAATGTAATGGCATCTGTTCATAACTAAAATCCAGGTTCTGGTTTTTTTTTTTAAGGGATGTTTTCAAGCTATATTGTGTTTGCCATACATTTTATAACATTTGTTATATTTCTTGGCAATAAATAGTAGCTTTTACAGAAAGGAGCTTTCTCATTTTAATTTGGGATCAGGTAAACTAATAATTATTCTATTTTTCCTTAAATAGACATTCATGCCATTTTCTAGTAAACAATTCATTGTTAATACTTATCCCTTTAGAGTCAAATTGCTCCTCACTCTTTGTTAACATGATATAAACTTTTTAGTAACAATTATAACAACAACGAAACAACATCTAATACTTGCTGAACATTTATTATATTCAAGGCATTGTTCTAAGTGGCTTTTATATATAATCCTCATGACTTTTTGAAGTAGGTGCTATTAAAATCTCATTTCACAGATGAGACAGAGAAGGTAAGTAACTTGCACAGTGTCACACAGCTAATAACTGTAGGAACCAGAATGGAACTCATGCAGTCTGGTTCCAGAGCCCATGTGCCTGGCCACCTGTGTCCTCCAACACTTCGTCCATATGTGAAACCAGCCTTATACTTAAGAGAGTGCATCTCTCTGCTATGTATCTAAAAATTTGCCTTAAATGGTGTCTATTTTAATAGAGAAAAGAATAAACTTTTCATGCCCATTGGCATTCCTGGAAGACTTAATCATCAAGAGCCTGCAAAAACATAATTCCCTACACACCAAGACATTTGATTTGGTAATTTTAAAATACTCACTACCTGTAGATAGCTGTAGGAAACAAGAGATCTTTATTTGTATTTAAGCTGAAAGTAGTAAAAGAAAGAATGGATAATGAATAAAGTTGAGTTGATTTTCAGTCCGTAAAACCAATCAGTTTCAGTCAATAAAGTCAGATGTCTGTTCATTATAACAGTGAAGTGGAATTCAAGGGAGAGTGTAAGTCCATTGCTGGGAGTGAGGTGTTCATGGGCAAGAAAAGGCAGCTTTGTGGAGACAGTTATCTTTGGGAAGGTTTTTCAAGATGAGATGTTGACAGCTCTCCTCCTGGATGCCTATAAGAAACATAAATCTTTTATGTAATACCAAAATCTGAAAGGACTGAATTGTTTCTGAAGATACTGAGGTCTAGAAGTACATTTCATTGGAAACTCATTTGCCAAATGTCTTTATGGAAAATATCTTCATAGATCACATACACTGAAAAGATTACCCAACATATCTCCAAAAGTCATCAAGTGAACGGTCCCCGAATCATGGAATCATTATCCTTTACGCTGTTTGGTTACTCTGTGCACTGTCATGAGTTTGGACCATGAAAATCAAGCAAGGCTCACACACACACACATACACACACACACTCTCTCTCTCTCTCTCTCTCTCTCTCTCTCACACACACACACAAAAACACACATACACACACTTTATCTTTCTACATCTTAAGCAGTATTAATAAATCTAAGACAAAATGAGTTTCCCAGGGGAACAGTATAAGGTTAAAATTTTTAAATCCTATTTTTATTTTCAATTAAAATATCCCCCCATATGAAATTAAATATGTATGACATGGTGTCCTCCAGTTTCCCAAAAGCTAAGTGACTTTAAATGAAAATTATATTTTATTGAAAACACTCACGAATGTGTATACTATATTTGTCACAAATATGTATATTTGTGTTTTCAATAAAATAACTTGTCACAAATACAAAATTTGTCACAAATATGTATATTTGTCACAAATATGTATATTTGTGACAAATGTGTATATTTGTGACAAATATAGTATATATATTTGTGATAAAAGTAAATTTCCCTGCTTTTTAAATCTTAAAGCAGGATAGGCAGTAGAAAAAAAGCACCGCTTTTGCTATTTCTTGTCTAGAATCAGTCTTATTTTGAAGCTTCTAATATTTTGAAGTTTTATACAAACACTGCACCATTTTGAAAGTAGATTTTCTGGCTGGGCCCAGTGGCTAAAACCCGTAATCCCAGCACTTTGAGGCTCAGATGGGAGAATCCCTTGAATGCAGGATTTCAAGATCAGCCTGAGAAACATAGTGAAACCTCATCTCTACCAAAAAAAAAAAAAAAAAAATAGCCAGGCTTACTGGTACACACCTATAGTCTCAGGTACCTGGGAGGCCGAGGTGGTAGTATTGCTTGAGCCCAGGAGATCAAGGCTACCATGAGCCATGTTTGCACCACTACACTCCAGTCTGGGTAACAGAGCAAGACCTTGTCTCAAAAAAAATGCACTCCAACCTGGGTGACAGAGTGAGACCTTGTCTCAAAAAAAAAAAAAAAAAAAAAAAAAAATGCAGGTGCAGTGGCTCACGCTTATAATCCCAGCACTTTGGGAGGCCAAGGGTCAAGACGGGTGGATCACCTGAGGTAAGGAGTTCGAGACCAGCCTGGCCGACATGGTGACAACCCGTCTCTACTAAACATACAAAAAATAGCTGGCCATGGTGGCAGGTGCCTGTAATCCAAGCTACTCAGGAAGCTGAGGCAGGAGAGTCACTTGAACCAGGAAGTGGAGGTTGCAGTGAGCCGAGATTGCACCATTGCACTCCAGCCTCGGCAACAACAGCAAAACTCCATGAAAGAAAGCAAGAGAGAGAGAGAGAAAGAGAGAGAGGAAGGAAAGAAAGAGAAAGAAGGAAAGAGAAGGAGAAAAGAGTAGATTTTTCATCTCAAGCTGCTGAAGGATTTTACCCCAAGATAGTGTTCTCTAGGTCCCCAAATCTGCCATTCTTCACATTTCTCAAAGAAAGGGGTATGAAGATATGGCACAGTGGAGGCATGTATGTATTAGAAATTGCTTCAAAATTGGTGCAATCAAGGAGAATTACATAACCAGTGAAGTGTTTCTTGAAGTCTTGTCCTAGGACATAGTGGATCTCAAAAGCTGGTCCCTGCCTTGCTCAGGAACTTAGAAATGAAAATTCTGACACCCTAGGCCTTTTGAATCAGAAACTCCCTAGGAGTAGAGCCCAACAGTCTGTGGTTTACCAACCCTTCTAGCTGATTCTGATAGTGCTAAAGTTTTGGAATCATGCCACTAAAATTTTGGAACTACCAGAGTCACCTGGGAGGTGGGTGGGCTTACTGCAGATTAAAGGGCCCTACAGCATACCGGAATCTCTAAGGGTGAAACCCAGAAATCTCTGATTGCGACAGGCTTTTCAGGTGATTCTTATGAACACTGAACCAGTAGATAAGTCAATCTACTTGTGATGGAAAGGAAGCAGTCTCAAACAGCTTTCTCTGGAGGCAGCTTCAGGGGTAGAAAGAGCACTGGCTTTAGAGCCATCCTGACCTGGGTCTGAATTCCAGCTATGTCTCATTACTGCTCATGTGACCTTCAGCCGGTTATGCCATCTCTCTTAGTCTCATCTTTCTTATCTATACAATGGGCATGATAATACGTAGCTAACTCCATTCTGAGAGGATCCAATAAAACGGGATATGTACTCAGCACAGCATCTTTTACACTCAAACACCGTGAATCTCCCCTCCCACACTTCCCTCTTTTGATATGTTCTAGCCCATTCCTGTCACAGTGCCTGGCACTTTGCTCAGTAAGTATTTGCTGAATAAATATAGAGTCCAGTACAACGTTTTGGGGTTGGAGCCCTCCTTCCATCGCCGACTGTGAGGCCATGAGCACTCAAGTTACTTGACCTCTCTGTGCTTCAGTTTCAGCATCTTTACAATGGGAATAATAATAGCCTTGACCTCTAGGCTTCTAGTGAGGGTTAAGTAAATTAATAGTAAATCACTTAAAAACAGTGTCTGGGACACTACAATTCTTCATAAATGTTATTGAAACAGAATTCCATACAAATATACTTCTAAACTTCAGAAGAGTATACTTCTAATTCTCAAAGAAATACATGCAATATACTTATTACTTTTCCCACAAACATGGTATTTTTGACAATATCGCAAGTTCTGTGTGAGGCCTTGGGGACATGCAGCCTCTGTTCTCATAGAGCACACAGTCCAGAGGGAGAGGCAGGCATTAATCACATAATCATTTAAATGAGTAGTATATCATAACAAAATGAGAAACAGGTGCTGAAGGAAAGAAGGGCTCGTGTGGCTGGAGCTCAGGAAGCAAAGGGGAGAAAGATGGAACAAGGTGAGATGTGTCGTGAGAGAAATGAAAGGAAGCCAGACAAGCAGGGCCCGCACACATTTTGATCTATTTCCAGAAGCCACAGAAAGCCTTTGAAGAGTTGAAACCAGAGGTGACATTTTCAGATTTGTGTTTCTGATGGCATGGTGAAGATTGAAGCAGGCCCAGATGAGATGCAGAAGATCAATTCACAGATTTTCACAACAGTCTAGGCAAGAGATGATGGTAGGTTAGACTAGAGTGGAGTCAGTGGAAATAGAGCCATTTAGAATTTGAGAACTATATAAGAAAGGAAGTGAACAGGATTCAGGGATGAATTGGAAACAGGAAGCAAGGAAGCGAGAGGCCTACAGAGTAATTACTCTTCCCTAACTGCACTGGGAAAGGACTGGATTGGAGGGAGAAGATAGTGAATGTGGCACTGAGCATACTAAGTTTGATGTTGATAAGAGATGTCCAAATGGAGGTATCAAGAAGCAGTTGGACATATTGCTCTGGGGCTCAGTGTAGAGGTCTAAGCCAGAGAAACAGATCAGGGAGTCATAGGCTTACGGATGGTGACCATAGCCAGGGAAGCAAATGAGATTGCCTGGGGAGAAAACAGAGTGGGAGCTTAGGGAACCCCAACACTGGACATTGGGAAGAAGATGGGCCTGCAGAAGAGGCTCATGTGGCAGGACAGTCTATGGAATATTAATTATTGTTTTTTTAATTTACTCTTATTTTCCCCTTGTCTCCCATTTTAAGCTGATAGCCTGGTTTTATTATTCCTGACTTCAGGGGTCTCGGTAGGGCCCAAAGTAAAAGAATCCTGAAGGTAAACTTCTTGCAATTTTTGGTAAATGTCAAGAAGTCACAGAAAATCTCCAAGGCAGGATGAACTATAAAGATCTACAGGTGGCTCAAGCTCCCAACCTGAGCATCCTAGGGCCTGTCAGAGCCCTTAAATGCCATGGAACCTCTGGGCCTGAAGGTCTCAAGTAGGCCTGGGTGAATATATTCTGCAGATAATGAGAGGCTATGGCCACTGGTCAGAGGATTCTCCCAGTGCCCTGCTGATATGTATGGCTTCCAGATCTTGGCCCAGCTCTAGGATGGGAAGCTCAAACATAACTGAAGTTAAATTTCTCTCCACGCTGGTGGGACAGTAGCAAAAACTCGGCACTTTCGTTTAAAAATTAGAATCCAATGTGATGATTTTTAATGGTTCCATGATGTGTCATATGGATGTCGAAGGTGAAAGAAAAAATGTACCCCTGGCTTTCATGGGAGCAAACTCATCAATAATATTTTCAATCTACTTCTTTGATGACCATGTTTTCAACTGAGATAACAGAATCATCCTGTTTTAAAATTTATCTTGACCAAGTGATGCTCTAAATAAATTTTAATTAAATTGAAGTAAAATTATAATTCCTTTTGGTATAAATAAAATATATTTAAGCTGATTGTGGTAATATACCTACTCTTCAATTTTTCAATATTTTTCTACATATTTAATGTTCAGGGAACAAATTAACCATTTAAAAACCATATAAAAACATGTATACAGAGGCATACATTTTTCCATTTGCCTTAGGCTCCAATCTGAATCAGCGCAGCACTGGTTTTCATTCAAAATTTTGATATTTTGTTCAATGTAGGTTTTTTACATTAATAGGATTTTTAAAAAACATATTGCATCAAAACATTCTTCATCTTGTTTACTGAGTTTTTGCACCCCTTAAGTTTACGCCCAAGGTGAATGCTTCATTCAACTCACTCTAGTTCTAGTATTGAACATGTAACTATGGACTGAGAATCATCCCCACTATAAGGAGAAGTAGTAGTCAGAGGTGTAAGAGAAAATCCAGCAGTATAGTGTCATCAGAGTATTTCCAAAAGAGAGAATTATAAAGGGTATCCAATGTTGCTGAGAAATCCATTAAAGCTAAAACTAAAACATACACTTGTTGAGTGATCTGAAGGTCACTGAAAACATATTGTGGCCTGACGTGGTGTCTCATACCTGTAATCCCAGCACTTTGGGAGGCCAGGGTGGGTGGGTGGATCACGAGGTAAAGAGATCCAGACCATCCTGGCTGACATACTGAAACCCCGTCTCTACTAAAATATAAAAATTAGCTTGGCATGATGGCGCGCGTCTGTAGTCCCAGCTACTCAGGAGGCTGAGGCAGGAGAGTTGCTTGAACCCGGGAGGCAGAGGTTGCAGTGAGCCAAGATCGTGCTACTGCACTCCAGCCTGGCGCCTGGCGACACAGCAAGACTCTGTCTCAAAAAAAAAAGAAAACATATTGTGAAAAGCCTGAGTGGGGTGATGGGATGGAATTGGGCTGAAATGGATGAAAAACTCAGTAGCAAGCAGGGAAGTCAAAACTTGGACTATGGACAACTCTCCTGAGAAGTTTGGCTCTGAAGAAGAGGAGAGGAATAGACAGGGCAGTAGCTAGAGAGAAAAGTCAATGGGGCTGGTGCGGAAGTTATTGTATTTTTATATGATCCAGATGTAAGGAAGGAAGTTTAATAGACGAGAGAGAAACTAGGGTCAATAGTAGAGTCCTGAGAAGACTCAAAGGAGATGAGATCCTAGCCAGAGGGAAAAGGATTGGCAGTAAACAGCAGGCAAAAAGTGTCCTCTATTGCAGCCTGAGAAAGAAGGAGGGTAGGCATAGATGTAGGTGGGTTTTAATCTTTGATAGTAGCAAATTGAGGAAGCTCCTTCTGAAGCTCTCAGTTTTTCTCTTCTTAGAGGGAGAGAAACCCCTGAAGATAGGTGGGTAGGAATCGGGCACTGACATTTTCAGGGAGGGGAAAAGGTCTGAGAGCTGTGGTTAGGGACTTGGCGTTGGTAGGCGGAGCACCCATCCAGGCTCCTTTACCTTCTGAGTCAATAAACAATGGTACCTCCCCTTTATGGAATTCTATGCAGTCACATAAAACATGAGGAAGAACTCTAAAGAAAGAGGAAATGATCTCCGGGATATACTGTTAAGTGAAAAAAACAAGATGTAGTCATCTAGCATAATACCTTTTGGGTGAGAAAAAGGGAAAATAAGAATATATCATAAGAGCTTGTATTTACATGAAGAAACATGGAAAGATATTGCATTTTTAAAAAATGAAGTTTTGTAGCAACCCTGCCTTAAGCAAGTCTATTGGTGTCATTTTTCAAGAAGATGTGCTCATTTCATGTCTCAGTGTCACATTTTGGTAATTCTCACAATATTTCAAACTTGTTCATTATTACTATATACGTTATAATGATCTGTAATCAGTGATCTTCATGCTACTATTTTTTCACACTGCATACCACACCAATATCAGATGGCAAATTTAATCCACAGATTGCCTGTTTTTTGACTGCTTCATTGACTGACCATTCTTCCCACTCTCTCTCTCTCATCTTGGGCCTGTCTATGTGTTCAACACGCAACAAATTAAGCCAGTTAATAACCCTGCAATGGCATCTAAGTGTTCACATGAAAGAAAGAGTCTCGTGTCCCTCAGTTCAAAAAGCTAGAAATGATTAAGCTTAGGGAAGAAGGCATGTCAAAATCTAAGACAGGCCACAAGCTAGGCTTCTTGTACCAGTTAGCCAAGTTGTGAATGCAAAGGAAAAGTTCTTTAAAATATTATTCCAGTGAACACACAAACGATAAGAAAGTAAAACATTCTTACTGCTGCTATGGAGAAAGCTTTAGTGGTCTGGGTAGAAGATCAAACCAGTCCCAATATTCCCTTAAGCCAGAACCTCATCCAGAGCAAGGCCCTAACTCTCTTTTGTTCTATGAAGGCTAAGAGAGGTGAGGAAACTGCAGAAGAAAAGTCTGAAGCTAGCAGAGGCTGATTCATGAGGTTTGCAGAAAGAAGCCATCTCCAAAACAGAAAAGTGCAACTGCTGATATAGAAGATGCCTCAAGTGATCCAGAAGATCTAAGTAACATAGTTGATGAAGATGGCTACACTGAACAACAGATTTTCAATGTAGACCAAACAGCCTTCTATTGGAAGAAGACGCCATCTAAGACTTTCATAACTAGACAGGAGAAGTCAATGCCTGGTTTCAAAGCTTGAAAAGATAGGCTGACTCTCCTCTTAGAGGATGCAGCTGGTGACAATGATGGTGATAGTGTGGGAGTTGAATCCAATGCTTACTTGACATTCTGAAAATCCTAGGGTCTAAAGAATTATCTCTGATGGAGATGTACAAGGAGATGAATGTTGTTTTCATGCCTAGTAACACAATATCCATTCTGCAGCCCATGGGTCAGGGAGTAATTTTGGCTTTTAAGTCTTACTATTTAAGAAAGACATTTGATAAGGCCATCGCTACTGCAGATAGTGATTTTTATATGGATCTGGGCAAAGCAAATTGAAAGACTTCTGGAAAAGATTCCCCATTCTAGATGACATTATGAACTTTCATAAGTTATGGGGAAGAAGTCAAAATATCAACATTAATAGGAATTTGGAAGAATCTGATTCCAGCTCTCATAGGTGACTTTGAGAGGCTCAACACTCCAGTAGAGGCAGTAACCGCAGATGTGGTAGAAATAGCAAGACAACTGGAATTAGAAGTGGAGCCTGAAGATGAGACTGAATGACTGCAATCTCATGATAAAACTTGAACAGATCAGGAGTTCCTTCTTATGGATGAGCAAAAAAGTGGTTTCTTGCAATAGAAACTACTCCTGGTGTAGATGCTATGAATTGCTAAACAACAAAAGATTTAGAATATTACATAAAGTTAGTTGATAAAGCAGTGGCAGGGTTTGAAAGGATTAACTCCAATTTTGAAAGAAGTTCTAATGTGGGCAAAAGCATCAAACAGCATCACATGCTACAGAGAAATCTTTAGTGACAGGAAGAGTCAAAGTGGCAAACTTCATTGTTATTTTAAGAAATTGCTACAGCCACCAACCTTCAACAACCACCACTGTGTTAAGTCAGCAACCATCCACATCAAGGCCAGACCCTCCACCAGCAAAAAAATTATGACTTACTGAAGGCTTAGATGTTTGTTAGCATATTTTTGCAATAAAGCATTTTAGAAATAATGTATGTACATTGTTCTTAAAGACGTAATGCTATTGCACACTTAATAGACTGGAGAATAGTGTAAACATAATTTTTAGATGTACTGGGAAACAAAAAAAATTTGTGTGACTCACTTTATTGTGATACCCACTTTATTGTGATTGCCTGAAACTGAACCTACAATATCGTCAAGGTATACCTGTATATTTTAAAAGTAATTTACAGAAAATTGTACTGTAAAAAGCAGGGTATGAGAAACAAGGTAAATGGGACAGGTAGAAAAGAGACTCTCAATGTACATTTTTTTATTTTTATTTTTACCTTTTGAATTATGTCCATGTATTGCCTATTAAAAGATAAAATTAAAAATTTTGAAAAATTAAGTTTCTCTATATATAGGGATGCATAATTTACTCAGCATCTGTTTCCAAGACAAATCCAAGTTGTTAAGCACTCTGACAATGTTTTAAAATGACTGCCCCATCAGTAGGATTATAACATTTCTACATCTCCTGGAAAGGAGATGTTGAGTTTCAGGTGCCACCAGGACCTGACGGTTGATAGGAGGATCAGAGTCATAAGAAAAGTTATTAATTTCACTCTCAACGTGTTCTTTTACTCCATGTTTGGGTAGACAGAAGTCTCCCCAAGGGACTGCCTTTAATGCTCATTCCCCATCTGTTCCCTCTCAGTTAGCAATCTCATTCACTTTCCCTATTTTACCTAGACTCCATAATCTATATTTCCAGTCCTAGTCTCTCTTCCAGATTCTAGACCTGAAATCTGAATGGCCAGATCAACATGGTATATCACTCATCATCTCAACAGTAAACAGATGGCACATTTAACTTGGGATAATTCAGAGCAGGTTTGTTTGCAGAGACCATTTACAAAGAAGAGAGGAGAACCATGAGGGGCTACTGTGAGCTGGGCTTTTACTAACCCTAAATCTGAAAGGATGAGAAGAGGGAGAATTTACCAGAACCAAGAAGGAGAGAAAGTTAGGAAGAGTAGGTTGCTTTGAGAGAATTGTAATTTCCTCTCAGGGGATGCAGCCAGCCTGATGGTGGTCTTGCTGGGAAGAAAACAGAGAAATACATACCCAGGCTCCATTCTTCCCCCTCCGTGTTTCCTGCTAGGCTCCCCATTGGCCAAACTCAAACAGAAGCCAGAGGGCACAGGAGGGTATGGCTGTAGCCCTTCAGATCAGTACTCCTGGGGCCCAGAGTAGAATGAGGGAGGATGGAAAGCAGATCTGGAGGGGAAAACTGAATACACATGACAAGCATGGCTCCACTGATGTCCTGTTAGCACCTTAAACTTAACGTTTCCCTAACCAACCACAGTATCCTTTCTTCATTAACCCAACCTTCCTCCTGGAATCCTTAGTTACCTTAGTTAAAGGGACCACTACCTTTCAGTGCCATCCTCAATGCCACCTCCCCATCCCTGCACATGCATGCGTGCACATACACACACCAAGTCTTTCTCTTCCCCTGGATCATGAACTCCTGTAGGTAGGGTCCATGAGCCTGTACTCAGCAAATGTCTCATGAATTATAACAGATGACATTTCTCAGGCACTGCCATATCTGGCCTACTGTTGAGCATTTCATTTGGATTGCTTTATTTCATCTGGCAATACAATAGTACCTACTCCATGAAGTAGGTCCTATTATTATCCCCATTATATAGATTAATAAACTGAGGCCAAGAAAGGTTAAATAACTAACCCAATGTCACATTCTTAAAAGAGGACATCTGACACGGGAGCCCACCAGCACTATGACCTTTGTACACCCTCATTCAGGATTGAATGAACCACCCACTGTAATAGCACAGTGCTTTGCTTACTGAAAAGAGTCAGATGTTGGTCAAACGATGTAATTCGGAGAAAGCAAGGGTTGGAGCTAGGGTTTGAACTTGTTGCTGAATTTTAAAGGATAGAGGGAGGAAAGAGGGCATGCCAGGCAAGCAGGCCAAGGAACATTTAGCAGGGATTATAGTTTGTTTGTGGGTTTATGTAGAAAAGGCCTTGACTAGATCAGAGAATAAATATTCACAACAAATGGGATAAGATTGAGGTGGCTCACACTTTTTTTTTTTTTTTTTTGAGACGGAGTTTCGCTCTTGTTACCCAGGCTGGAGTGCAATGGCGCGATCTCGGCTCACCGCAACCTCCACCTCCTGGGTTCAGGCAATTCTCCTTCCTCAGCCTCCTGAGTAGCTGGGATTACAGGCACGCGCCACCATGCCCAGCCAATTTTTTGTAGTTTTTAGTAGAGACGGGTTTTCACCGTGTTGACCAGGATAGTCTCGATCTCTTGACCTCGTGATCCACCCGCCTCGGCCTCCCAAAGTGCTGGGATTACAGGCGTGAGCCACCGCGCCCCGTCTGGTTCACACTTTTAATCTCAGCACTTTGGGAGGTCGAGGCTGTTGGGAGGTGGATCACCTGAGGTCAGGAGTTCGAGAGCAGTCTGGCCAACATGGTGAAACCTCGTTTCTACTAAAAATACAAAAATTAGCTGGGCATGGTGGTGGGCACATGTAATCCCAGCTACTTGAGAGGCTGAGGCAGGAGAATTGCTTGAACCCAGGTGGTGGAGGTTGTAGTGAGCTAAGACCACACAATCGCTCTCCAGCCTGGGCAACAAGAGCAAAACTCCATCTTGGGGGGAAAAAAATACATATATATATATATATAGAGAGAGAGAGAGAGAGAGAGAGAGGAGGACATAAGGGAAACAGATCACAGAGGGTCTTGAAGTCCATGAGCTGTTGAGCCTTCCTATAGAGAAAAGTGAAAGCAGTGTTTGGGGTAGATTAATTTGCCACTTACAAAATATATAAGATGGATTAAAAGTGGAAGATTATGTGCTGCTAGGACAAGCTGGAAAGTTGTTCTAATGGTCCAGAAACAAATCAGAGAAGGCCTGGATTAGAGTGAGGCAATGAAAATGAAGAATAAACATCAGATGCCGGAAATACTTTAAATCAAAATTACCTACAGCATTTACAGACTGGTTGCAGGGGGATGAAAGAGGCTTGGACTTTGGTTAAGATGACTTCAGTTTCTAGCCTTTGCTGGTAGTCTTGCCATTGACTGAGAATTAGGCATCAAATGGGAGAGAAAGGATTAGCATAAATTCAATTTTAGATATATTGAGTTTGAGGTGAAGGCCTAAGTGATCTGTTTGTCATTCCCAATTTTGCCAACTTAGAGATCTACTCTTACTGTACTGAAAGGAGCAATAGTTGGGGGTCATATTATAGTTTTCCACATTTTTACCTTATAAGAAACTTTTGTTTCTTAAGTTTTTGCCTTTTCAGTTCTTCTCTATATTAATTTTCAGTATACATCTAGCCTCTGAACACATCCCTTCCTATTGTGATGTGTGTGCTGGGGCAGGGAGCAGGGTAGAGCTTGGATGTCATAACACACCAGGGTACTGAAGCCCTGTGATTCAGGACTAACATACTGTGCCTCTAATTGATAATATTTTCTGCTTCACAGTAGCTGAGCTGAATTGCCCAGACTTGGAGAAGTAAATGGAACAAATGCTTTATGGAACAACAGGCAAACCATTTAAATCTATACTATGCTATGTTTCCTGCTTCCTTGTCGACGATGGAATGTAAGAGGTGTCTGTGAGCCACACAGTGATTTCCTTTCATGTTTGCAAATAATACCACAAAGGATATTATATCCTTGCTCTGGCTCACAAGAGACTTAAAAGACTGAGTTGACAAAACAGGAAGTTAAATCATTTACAAGGATGTAAACAACCAGATTTTCACCATCAACACTATCCTCAAAATGCTAGATTTAAAAAGGAGTTCATAGAAACTGTAAATGCTGGTCTTTTGATCAGAGACGAAAATGGAAAGATAAAAACCTGTTTTTGTTTTTGTTTTTTTTACTAGAAAGAAAACCTCTCTGGCTTGTCTACAAAGTTTTGCCACCTCTAAAATATGTAGGTGGTCCCAAAGTTTAGAAAACCTTAAAAATTGGAATTACACTTAAAAGAGCTTCTAGAGTTTGACTATGAAAATGCTACATAGTATTTATAGTTTACTTAATAATTTCACCTAAAGAACAAAGACTACATGTTTAGGTAGATATCTGCAGATACTTATGTTACTTAGAACAGCAGCATAAATAAAGGACTTAAAAGATGGCAGGAAAAGTTTTTATTAATAAGTCATAAAAATAGGTAAAGAGGCCAGGTATGGTGGCTCATGCCTGTAATCCCAGCACTTTGGGAGGCTGAAGCAGGAGGATTGTTTGAGCCCAGGAGTTTGAGATCAGCCTGGGCAGCATGGCAAGACCCTCTCTCTATAAAATATAAAATATTAGCTGGGCATGGTGGCACATACCTATAGTTCTAGGTGCTTGGGAGGATGAAGTGGGAGGATCACTTGAACCTGGGAAGTGGAGGCTGCAGTGAGCTCTGATCTTGCCACTGCACTCCAGCCTAGATGACGGAGTTGCAGGTATATGTCACAAATTTATGCTATAAAATAGCACTTGTTTGTCTAAAATATGGTACAAAAACACCTTCATACATTACCTGGTCTGGGGACTCAATGTTTTGCTGGTTTATGCAGCAAAATCATTCAAATAAGAAGGGTTGTTGTCCTGGTGTAATTAGTACCTCTTTCACTTGTGTCCAGATTTTGGTAAAAAGGAATTTGAGGGACAATAACAAAAACAAAAATTTTTAAGTGTCCAGATTTAGACAACATGTGGTCATCTGTACACAGACATCATGATGCAATATGCATGACTTTCAAAATCCAGTGCTTTATCAACTTTAATTCATTCAGAAAGTATTCATTTTGTATGTTGTTTACCTCCTATCTGCCAGGAATGATTGAGCTACAAAGATGAAAATATTGTTCCTACCCATGTGGAGCTTACATAATGCAATGTGAAAAGGGCTCATGTAAACAATAAACACATGCTTTAGTTCTTTCCTGTGTAAAAACTATACAATTGTTAACTGAATGATTGGGTTAGCCCGATAATATAATAGTGATAGTGGGCACCTTGTTTTTTGTTTTGTTTTTGCTTTTAAAATGAAGGACTCTGGTATTTTACTCTTGAACAGCAATTTCTCTGTAGCTGTGGTTTTGAGATTCCGGATTTTTCTATTTGTTAGGGATAAAAAAGAGCCTTGAGTGAGTTTGAAGCCAGATTGCCTGGATTCAAATTCTGACTGTGTCATGTCATAGATGACTGGTTTTGTGCTTCCTATTTATTCACCTTTTATTCCTTAGTGTCCTTATTTATAAAAATTAACGTAATCAGTGCCTACTTCATAGGTTTTTTTTTTTTTTTTCCAGGATTAAAAGCATTAATATATGTAACGGATTTGAGAACAGCACCTGGCACATGGTAAACATTTCTCATGCTTTAGCTCTTACTATTTAAACATATATATTTTTATATTGTCTCAGCTCTAGCTGCTATAACAAAATACCATAAACTTGGAATATTAAACAAACGTTTATTTCTTATAGTTGTGGAGGCTGGAAGTCCGAGACCAGGGTGGTGACAGGGTTCGGCTTTATCTGCTTAGGCTAAAATAGAGAATGAAAACTGTTTTAAGTAGTAAGGAGAGGGTATTAGATGTCTCAGCATTTTGCTAAGAGTTATGAAAATGAAATGAAGGTGTTAGTTTAAAGATACTAGATTTTATCTGGCAAGAACAGGCTTAAAATTTTTATTTAAAAGATCACAAAGAGGCTAAATATTTCTCAAATTGAAGAAACCAACTCAGGAGGAGGGTTACCTACAGGGTAAGTTTTTAGTGCTGACAAATGTTTTGTTTTAAAAACAGATTCATTTTAGTAAGTTTGCTAAAGTGAATTTACTCTTATTTATTTAATGCTATTTTAATTATTTTCTCTCTATTTTAACAATTTTAATTGTTATCCTCTCAGGAGGATAACAATACTTGTTCAGAGGTCACCTCTGTATAAAATTGCTATCAGCTTATATCTTTGTTTCTTAAAATAATTTTCAACCCACTGAAAGGACACAGAGCACCTTGAAAGATGGACTGATTTCAGGGCTGTGGCAGGAAATTAAGAGAAGTCTGGGACGTCTTGCTGAGCTGAAAAGCAAAATGCAGGAACCAACAGGGGCAAGACATTGGTAAAGAAACAAAAAGAAAAAGGAGAGCAAGAAAATATGGCAAAATCTTGATAATTGTTTAATCTAGGTGACAGGTGTGTGGGGTTCATTTTATTCTTCTCTCTTGTATTTATTTGAATTTTTAAATTATCAAATACATGTTTCCCTAATCTAGGCCTTCTTTAAAGCAAAGCGACACAGAGTCATACACTCTCAGTGAAAGTAGACAACACAGATTAACACAAAGCAGTGATAATTCTATCACTCCGAGATAATTACTCAACTACTAGTGACAGTTTGTAATGCTTTCCTGACATCACTCATTACATATACAATTTTTTAAAAAATTGCTTCTTCTTCCTCAATTTCTTAGTCTTTCATGGCCTAAAAGCACTACTTTGATTAGGCTGTTATTCTGTTTTATAATGCACCAGGGCTTTCCATAATTACCAAATACAGCCCAACTTTCTTCCAACCTTCTTTTCATAATCCTTTCTATGACATTCTGTCTCCACAGACCTCTCTGCTCCAGCCACACCGGACTTGAATTCAATCCAGATTGTTTTCTGCATAAATGTCACAATTTACAATCTGAATGAACATGCAAGACCTTTAAAATAATATATTTTGAGGTTTCAAAGTTTAGAATTATTTATACAACTAGCGACTTGTCCTAGCACAGAGCTTAATTTTTGTGAAAAGGCCAAGCTGTTATGTAAGCATTTTCCCAAGATCATGAAAAAATCAAGAGAATGCATTTCTGCCTCTAAGGGATGACATGAAAACTCAAAGAAGGTGGGAGAATCTGCCTGTACAGGTCACAGTGCTTCTGCAGTATATGTGTCTGCTCTGGTGGTGATGGAAGCAGCAACGGCATGCTTCTGGTTTAGCTGAGTACAGGGAGTATAAGGTCCCCAAGTTCTGGGCATCACATTCTGCTAGAACTGGGAATTTTGGCCCCTTACATAAAATAAGCTTGTGCCTTGTTCAGCCTTGCTGCATGCATTGCACACTACTTCTGCAACTAGGAAAGGCTGTAATTTTGGTTATAAAAAGTGTAATTCCATTGTTGCTTCTAAACTTCAACAATTCTATATGTCAATTGTTTTGTAATTATATACTCTTACGACTATATGGAATCTTATTCATGACAGAGGAGTATTTTTCTCATGTTTATTTTTACTAAACCTTTAAAAACCAGCCAACTTGACACATACATTCAAAACTGAATTCCTGATAATTTCCCAAGTCTTAACTTCCTATTTATATTGGCTGTTGCTCTAATAATATTCTGTAAAACTTTGTTCACATTGAAACAACTTCCTTTGATACAGATTAACCTCCTAATCAAGATAAACATGGGCTAGAACCTCCTCTGCAAGCCACTTGGAACCTAGAAATCAGCTGAACCCCAAATCTCTCCAAAAACCAATGCTGATAGAATTTCTGCTAATAGGTCTTATTCTAGTAAATGTAACAGGTCCATCTTAAGCTTCAGATAGGTAGCAAGCTGCTTTGGTGTGATGATGTTTTTCCATCAATGTTGATTTACCCTTCATCTTCTCTAAAGCTAATAATACGAGGTAAACTCTAACATCTTACCAGCATAGACTACCTTTAAGAAACAGAAAATTCCCTTGCCTGAGTACCTCATACCCTAAATAGTCCGCTTTTCAAAGGTTAATCTGAGTTGAAAACATTGAACTAAGGCTTGGACGAGATTCAAGACTCATAGATTCGGGAGTTTTATTTATTCAGCACACTGTGTAAGACACAGGGCTAGGTGATGTCGGGGGCACGCAGGAGTGGAGGTCTTTTCTTTTTCCTCTACCACTTCCTCTTCCCTCTCCCCCAACTCCTCCTTTTCACTCCACTTCCCCCTTTCTTGAACATCATGTTTTAATTTTTATGTAATGTATATATACTTAGTGAAAATACTAATACTACTACTAATAATTCACAGTGCAAAGGATATTTTGTGAAAAAGCATTTCTCCTTTTCAGTCTCCTAGTCACATGGCCCAGAGACAACTGCAGCCATCAGTTCTCATATATCCTTCAGAGGAACATGGGCATGTACATGTGTATATGTATATCCACTATTTCCCCCTTTTTATTCCAAATAGGAGCAAAATATCCTGTACCTTTAAAGTTTATTTTAGGTAGTCTTTCCACATCAGCATGTGAAGCTCTACTTCATTCTGCGTAATAGTCTATTGAATGTATATATTAAAATTCATTTAACCAGCCTCTATTCTAGACATTCACTACTATATACAATGCTACAAGTGCATGCTAGTATATAAGTCTTTGAAAATTCCTAGTAGTGAAACTGCACTGAAAAATTAAAACTTGTAATGCTGGCATGTTGCCCACCAAAGAACTATACTAATTTATAGTCTCATCTCAGCAACATATTATCAAATTTTTTGATACTTGATAATCTGTTAGGTAAAAAATGGAATTTTATTATTTTTTTAGTTGTTTTTTTTTCAGCTTTATTAAGATTTGACAAATAAACATTTTATATAGTGTACAATGTGATGTTTTGATATATGTTTACAATGTACAATAATTAAATCAAGCTAATTAACAGATACTTCACCTCACATGCTTATCATTTTTTTCTCTCTCTCTTCTTCTTTTTTTTTTTTTAATTATATTTTAAGTTCTGGGGTATACGTGCAGAATGTGCAGGTTTGTTACATAGGTGTACACGTGCCATGATGGTTTGCTGCATCCATCCCCCTGTCATCTACATTAGGTATTTCTTCTAACACTAACCCTCCCCATTCCCCCGACCCCCTGTATTCCTCCCCTGCCCCTTACCCTCCGATAGGCACCGGTATGTGATCCTCCCCTCCCTGTGTCCATGTGTTCTCATTGTTCAACACCCACTTATGAGTGAGAACATGTGGTGTTTAGTTTTCTGTTCTTGTGTCAGTTTGCTGAGAATGATCGTTTCCAGCTTCATCCATGTACCTGCAAAGGACATGAACCCATCCTTTTTTTATGGCTGTATAATATTCCATAGTGTATATGTGCCACATTTTCTCTATTGTTGTGGGCATTTGGGTTGGTTCCAAGTCTTTGCTATTGTAAAGAGTGTCACAATAAACATACATGTGCATGTGTCTTTATAGTAGAATGATTTATAATCCTTTGGTTATATACCCAGTAATGGGATTGCTGGGTCAAATGGTATTTCCATTTCTAGATCCTTGAGAAATCACCACACTGCCTTCCACAATGGTTGAACTAATTTACACTCTCACCATCAGTGTAAAAGTGTTCCTATTTCTCCACATCCTCTCCAGCATCTGTTGTCTCCTGATTTTTTAATGATTGCCATTCTACTGGCATGAGATGGTATCTCAAGGTGGTTTTGATTTGCATTTCTCTAATGACCAGTGATGGCGAGCTTTTATTCATATGTTTGTTGGCTGCATAAATGTCTTCTTTTAAAAAGTGTCTGTTCATATCTTTTGCCCACTTTTTGATGGAGTTGTTTTTTTCTTGTAAATTTGTTTTAGTTCTTTGTAGATTCTGGATATTAGTCCTTTGTCAGATGGGCAGATTGAAAAAATTTTTTCCCATTCTGTTGGTGGCCGATTCACTCTAATGATAGTTTCTTTTGCTGTGCAGAAGCTCTTAAGTTTAATTATATCCCATTTGTCTATTTTGGCTTTGTTGTCATTGCTTTTGGTGTTTTCGTCATAAAACAATGCAATATAAAAAGTCCCTGCCTATGCCTATGTCCTGAATGGTATTGCCTAGGTTTTCTTCTAGGGTTTTTATGGTGTTAGGTCTTATGGTTAAATCTATAATCCATCTGGAGTTAATTTTTGTAATAAGGTGTAAGGAAGGGATCCAGTTTCAGCTTTCTGCATATGGTTAGCCAGTTTTCCCTACACCATTTATTTAACAGGGAATCCTATCCCCATTGCTTTTTTTTGTCAGGTTTGTCAAAGATCAGATGGTTGTATATGTGTGACATTATTTCTGAGGGCTCTGTTCCGTTCCAATGGTCTATATCTCTGTTTTGGTGCCAGTAACATGCTGTTTTGATTACTGTAGCCTTGTAGTATAGTTTAAAGTCAGGTAGCATGATGCCTCCAGCTTTGTTGTTGTTGTTGTTGTTTTGCTTAGGATTGTCTTGGCTATATGGGCTCTTTTTTGGCTCCATATGAAGTTTAAGGTGGTTTTTTCCAATTCTGTGAAATGGCAGCTTGATGGGGATAGCACTGAATCTACACATTACTTTGGGCAGTACGGCCATTTTCATGATATTGATTCTTCTTAACCATGAGCACGGAATGTTTTTCCATCTGTTTGTGTCCTTTCTTATTTCCTTGAGCAGTGGTTTGTAGTTCTCTTTGAAGAGGTCCTTCACATCCCTTGTAAGTTGTATTTCTAGGTATTTTATTCTCTTTGTAGCAATTGTGAATGAGGGTTTACTCATGATTTGGCTCTCTGCTTGTCTGTTATTGGTGTATAGGAATGCTTGTGATTTTTGCACATTGATTTTGTGTCCTGAGACTGCTGAAGTTGCTTATCAGCTTAAGGAGATTTTGGGCTGAGACAATGGAGTTTTCTAAATATACTATCATGTCGTCTCATTATTATTTAAAAATGAGGCTGACATTTTTTTCATATGTTTAAAATCAGGTTTTTTTCTATAATTTTATATAGCCTGTTTTTCCACTGGATGATTTAGTTTGTTTTGCTTGCTTATTGATTTATAAGGGTTCCTTGTATGAGAAGAAAATTGCCTCTGTCAACAAATACTATAAGTATTTGTTCCAAGATTGTCATTTTTACTTATTTATTTCATAGTTCCATGAAATAAAAGGTATGTCTTTTATTTCCAAACTTTGTTTATGGTCTTTATTTGATCATACATACATTTAAATTTTTTGTAATCAAATTTAATAATCTTTCCTTAAGATTATCCTGTGTTCTGTGTCTTCATCAGAAAGTCTTCTTTCCTCCAATATTACAAACTAATTTTATCATCTTTTTTCTAGTACTCTTTGGGTTTTTTATATTTAAATATTTGATCATCTGAAATTTAATAAGGGATATGGTAGGAATCAAGGACCAACTTTTTTTTACATGGCTAGCCAGGTGTTCTGTAACCATTTAATCCATTATTTCCTCATTGATAATTACTATTCATTTTAAAAACTCTTTCCATTGGTATATATATATATATGTCTAGCTATATATATATCTTATATAATAAAGTGTATAACCTCAAGTGTACAACCAGATTAATTTCCATATATGTTTATACCTCTGTAAAACACTACCCAGATCATATATAGAACACCGTCAAAACCTTAGATAGTTCCTTGTGCCCCCTTCAGTCAATACTCCCTCAAAGGAAATCATGATTCTGACCTCAATCACTGTATATTAGTTTTGCCCATTTTTGAAATTCATGGAATCACATAGTGATATTTGTGTCAGGTTTCTTTTGCTTAAAATTATGCCTGTGATAGTTATTTATTATTATTTTTTAGACAGGGTCTCACTCTGTAGCCTAGACTGGAGTGCAGTGGTGCAATCATGGCTCACTACAGCCTCAACCTCCTGGGCTCAGGTGATCCTCCCATCTCAGCCTCCCAAGTAGTTGAGACTACAGGCATGCCCCACCATGCCCGGCAAATTTTTTGTATTTTTGTAGAGATGGGGTTTTACCATGTTGCCCAGTCTGGTCTCAAATTCTTGGGCTCAAGTGATCTGCCTGCTTTGGCCTCCCAAAGTGCTGGGATATTTATCTATTTGATTATGTGCAGATTAGTTTTTTCTTGCCTTGCTGTGCCCTATAGTATGTACCGTTGTTAAGACTATCCCAAGATTTATTTAACCGTTCTAGTCATAATGAACACTCGGATTGTTTCCAGTTTCAGGCTATTATAAATAATTCTTGCACAGATCTTTTGGAGGATATAAGTATTCATTGTTGTTGGATATATACTCAGGAATAGAACTGATGGGTCATACAGTATACATATGCTAACTTTAGTAGAATCCTCCAGTTTACCAAAGTGGTTGAACCATGTTACATTCTTATTAGCAGTATATGAGATTTCACAAGTCTACATTTTTTGCTAAGACTTAATAGGGTCAGTCCTTTTAATTGCAACCATTTTGATACAGTTGTAATGGTGATCACTGTTTCTTAACCTGGGTATTTTGACATTTTATTCCACTATGAAATGTCTTAAAACAACTACCATGATATAGGAAAGAAAGCTAGATGTGGAGAAAAAATATCTGAGTTCAAGTTTCGATTTACACTTAATGTTGAGAAATCTATGAGTAACTATAGTAAGCTTTCTGATCCACTGCAAGTACGTATATAATGACTACCTCATAGGATGATTATAGATTGAATTATTTAAAAATGATTATGCAGTTTAAATTACCTGGTGTAGCTAAAATACCTGAAAGTACTTGGGTATACAAGTATTTACTGAGATCCTCCTATGATCTAGGCACTCTTCTAGACATCAGGAACAAATCAGTGAACAAAGCACTTTCCCTCTTGAAGCTTACATTCTAGGATAGAGACAGACAAAATAATAGATTTAACACATAAAATGTATAGTATATTAGAAAGGGGTAAATACCGTGGACAAAGAAAAGAAAAAGTAGAGAGAGCTGTATAAGGAGGGCTAGTGGTTGAGAGAATGTTGCATTTTGAAATAGGAAGGTCAGAGTACATGCCATGGAGAAGTGACATCTGAGCAAAGACTTGGAGGTGAGGGAATGGGCCATGCAGATATCTGTGGGAAGAGCACTCCAGGCAGAGGGAAAGCCAGAAGTATACCCACATGTAGCGTGAATTATAAGAAGGCCAGGATAGCTGGGCTAGAGTCAGGTCGGAGAATAGGGGGCAGTAATGAATGAAATCAGAGAGATAAATAGGCAATGGCTGGGGATGAGAATGGTCCACATCAGGTAGGGCCTGCTGGGGGCTTTCACTCAGAGTGAAATAGTAATTCAATACAGTGTTAAGCAAAGGCAGACAAGATCTCACTTTTTGGAAAGGATCGCTCTAACTACTTTTGTCTTAGTCAGCTCGGGCTGCCATAACAAAATACCATACACCAAATGGCTGACATGACAGAAATTTATGTTCTCACAGTTTTGGAAGCTGAAAGTCTGAGATCAGGGTGGCAGCATGGCCAGTTTCTGGTGATGGCTATCTTCCTGGATTGTAGACAGCTGCCTTTTTCTCTGTGTCCTCTCATGGTGGGAGGAAGAGAGCGAGGGAAGAGATGAGAGTAGAGCCCCACCCTTATCAGCTAATTTAGCCTTAGTAACCTCCCCAAAACCCTATTTCCAAACACAGTCACACTGAAGGTCGGGGTTTTTGACATATGAATTTGGGGAAGGACACAATTCAGTCCATGGCAACTTGCAACTTGAAAGTTTCAATCTCTTAAACATTCTCAAACACCAACGCTGAAAAGGCAAACTTGAAAATTAACCATGTATCGTTTGTATGAATGGTTACGAAGGCTTGCTGTTGATATAATCCATCACTTTCTTTGTCCTACTTGTGCCTATCACATTGTGGCTGGAGAGTTATTGTATATTTAAATCTGTCAAGATTAATTTTGGGTTCTAAGCATAGAAGCACCTCGTCTGAACCCATGTTACCTAGAATGTTGCCGTGATTCTGGGCTGAAATTCTTCTCCCTCCCTCATCCTAAATCCAGAAAGATCACTTTCTATTAAAAGAGATTATTGAATTTTGGCAAGTTATAATCGTATATATTTATGAGGTACAAAGTAATGTTATGATATATATATATATAATATATGTATACCACACACACACACATACGATACACAGACACACACACTGTGGAATGATTGAATCAACCTAATTAACATATCCGTCACCTCAAATACTTATAATTTATTTCCTGTCTAACTGAAACAGTATACCATTTGGCCAACATCTCCCCATTCTCCCCACCCCCCAGACTTTTGTAAACATCATTTTGCTTTCTGCCTCTATGAGTTTGATTGTTTTATATTCCACATATAAATGAGAACATGTGGTATTTCTTTTTCTGTGCCTGGCTTTTTTCACTTAGCATAATGTCCTACAGGTTCATCTGTGTTGTCACAAAAGACAGAATTTCCCTCTTTTTTTTTTTTTAAGCCTGAATAGTATTATCCTATTAGATACATATACCACATTTTCTTTATCCATTCATCTGCTGATGAACACTTAGGTTGACCACATCGTGACTATTGTGAATACTGCTGTAATAAACATGGGAGTGCAGATATTTCACATCCTTTGGATATACACTCAGAAGTGGGGTTGCTGGATCATACGGTATCATATGGTAATTCCATTTTTTGTTTTTTGTTTTTTTTGAGACAGAGTTTCGCTCTTGTTACCCAGGCTGGAGTGCAATGGCGCGATCTTGGCTCACCGCAACCTCCGCCTCCTGGGTTCAGGCAATTCTCCTGCCTCAGCCTCCTGAGTAGCTGGGATTACAGGCACGCGCCACCATGCCCAGCTAATTTTTGTATTTTTAGTAGAGACGGGGTTTCACCATGTTGACCAGGATGGTCTCGATCTCTTGACCTCGTGATCCACCCGCCTCGGCCTCCCAAAGTGCTGGGACTACAGGCGTGAGCCACCATGCCCGGCCCATTTTTTGTTTTTTTTGAGAAACGTCTATACTGCTTGTCACGGTGGCTATACTAATTTACATTCCTATCAACAGTGTACAAGAGTTCCCTTTTTTTATGTTCTCACCACCAACACTTATTACCTTTCATCTTTTTTTTTTTTTTTTTTTTAGATAGGCTCTGGCTGTGTCTCCTAGGCTGGAGTGCAGTGGCTCACTCCAGGCTTGACCTACCGCTCTTAAATGATCCTCCCACCTCAGCCTCCTGAGTTGCTGGGACCACAGGCTCATGCCACCATTCCTGGCTAATTTTTAAAATTGTTTCTTGTAGAGACAGGGTCAAACTATGTTGCCAGGCTGGTCTTGAACTCCTAGGCTCAAGTGATTCTCCCACCTCGGCCTCTGAAAGTCCTGGGATTATGGGCATGAGCCACTGCACCCAGCCTCATCTTTTTGATAATAGCCATTCTGACAGGTGTGAGGTGATATCTCACTGTGATTTTAATTTGTACTTCTCTGATGATTAGTGATGTTGAGCATTTTTTCATATAGCTGTTGGGCACATGTATGTCTTCTTTTGGATAACTCTTTATTTTTGAATGAAGGCAAATGCAGTATAGACCTTACTTTGATTCCTTTGTAAGTACAGATGCTCCTTGACTTATGATGGGGTTATATCCTGATTAAACCCATTGTAAGTTGAAAATATGGTAACTTGAAAATGTATTTAATACACTGAACCTACCAAACATTATAAACTTAGGCTACCTTACCTTAAACATGCTCAGAACAGTTACATTTGCCCCCAGTTGGGCAAAATCATCTAACACAAAGCCTATTTTATAATAAAGTGTTGAATATTTCATGTAATTTATTGAATACTGAACTGAAAGCGAAAAATAGAATGGTCGTATGGTACTTGAATTATGGTTTCTACTGAATGCATATTGCTTTTGCATCACTGTAAAGTTGAAAAATCGTACGTGAAGCCATTGTTAAGTTAGTAATTGTCAGTGTAAGAAAGAACACACCATCCTATCTTTGAATGGCATGTGTTTATTTAAAGCTCATGTGGTGTTTCTCCAGTCATATTTACTGTGAAATTTTGGGAGTGTGTGTTTGGACGCACTACACCTAAGTTTAGCCAAGTAAATGAGAATTTTTCCATCTGTTGAAGTAAAGGAGCCTCAGTTTGTGCTTTGTATTGGAATCTGCCACAGGCACTATTGGCTTCCAGTATGCAATGAGAAAATAAGACTCAAAAATTTGAAGTTTTCTAACAAGTCAAAAAGCCTAAATGATTTTATATGGTGTCACAGCTGTTTTAACAAACAAGGCTCGTGAGTTAGTTTATAATTTAAGAAACAAATTCTACTTCATATAACACATCCTAGAAATTAAAAGAGCAATAAATGTTGTTTCATAAACTTTAAGGTCATCGTGTGCTTTGAGTGGATGTTATTTTCTTAAGAGATTAAACAAAAACCTTGAAATTAACATTACATCTCTCTGGAAGCTTTTTTGAATAAACATGATAAAAGGAAGAACCTGTATAAATTTAAACTTAAGAACTTTTCCTCAGTTTTTACTTTCTAATATCCTCCTCCTTATCTTACTGGGAAGGGACATTTCAACAAAGCAATTACATTCCACAAAATTCCTTATTAAGTACAATTGTAATATATGTTTCTTTAACTATTATCAGTCTGGAAAACTCAAGCTGTAATTTCTGGTTTCCACCGTGCACTCAACAAATTTTCATCTGCATTATTTCCACCCTGGTCCAAGCCACCATCATCTCTCAATGGGTTCTCATTCTAGGTTTCTATTTGCCTTCTTTGTTTCCACTGTCACCTCCACCCATCCTTTTCAACACAGCAATCAGAATCATAGTAATCACGCCTAAAATGTAAACCAGATTATGCCATTCTTCTCTTTAAAACTTCTCACTGCGCTCAGAATAAGTCCCAAATTCCTTACTTTGACCTAAAAACCTTTATGTGATCTGGCCTACCCCTCTGATTTCATTTCCTACCATTCTCTCCTCCATAACCCGACTCCAGCACTCTTTCTCTTCCTTATATTCATTCAAAGGCCTACCTAAGGTCTTTGTGTAGATCTGGAATGTTCTGGGCTTTGTATCTTCATATGGCTCACTTTTCCTTGTCATTAAACACTAACCACCCAATCACTTATTCTGTTTCATATTCTATTTTATTTATACTTATTATTACCTGACACTATCTTTTTTTTTTTTTTTT
>NW_016107347.1:6350521-6411155 GCF_001604975.1 Cebus imitator | reverse complement strand
AGTGGCCTGATCACACCTCACTGCAGCCTCAACCTCCCATGGCTCAGGTGATCCTCCCACCTCAGCCTCCCGAGTAGCTGGGACCATAAGCATGTGCCACCATGCCTGGCTAATTTTTGTATTTTTTATAGAGTCAGGATTTCGCCATCTTGCCCAGGCTGGCCTCAAACTCCTGGGTTCAAGTGATCCACCCGCCTTGGCGTGAGCCATCATGCCTGACCAACTGTCATTTACTTGTTTCAGATTTACTGTCTTCTTCCCTATGAAAGGAAGGACCTTGTAAATCTGTTCATTGCGGTAAACCAGCACCTAAAACAATGTCTGCTCATACTCTCTACATTTGTTGAATGAATGAATGAATGAATGTGTGCCAGCTATACCAAAGACAAAGCGCTCAGCTCAATGAGAGATACAAAACGAATCAGAAAGAGATCTTGCCCTCAGGGATCTTGAGGTCTACTGGAAAAGATAAAATACCCAGATAGAAACAACTTGGAGAAGGAGGAGGTGACATCCACCTACAGGAAATCAAGGCAAGCCTCGGGTAAAAGGTGGTTTTTAATTTGAAAGATGGGCATTGTGGCATTTTCTATTTCTTTCAATGTTCTCTTTGTCCTGTTTTGTTAGACAAACTTGATACTAACACCCCTTTCTCAAATATGTTGGCACTGAAACTGATTTTTAATTTTCCTGTTGTTCTCTGAATTTGGCCTGGATCCATTTGGTCATTTGCAGGTAAGTGCACCTATGGGTAAAACTGCATGTTTATGTGTGAAACATAATAATTCTGATTTTAAACAATAAATTAGTTTATTTAACTGAAATAAACATTTCCATGTTATTGCTTTTGTAATTGAGCATATTTTAGCATTGGCATACAAAGTAGCCCATAGCCTAGGCAAATAAAAACACTAACAAAATATAAAGTACAATAGAACATTAATACTGAATTTGGCTAGGCTATTAATATTGGACTACATTACATATATTATTTCCATTATATATGTAAATATAAACGTTTTCTAAGCCAGCAAAAGATTTTGTGGATCAGAATTTTAACAACTCAAGATGATTTTATTATAACAATCTGTGGGAAAAAAAACAGGACACATTTTCTTATATTCTGTATAGAAGGCACATATTTGTTCTATCCAATCCACCTTTCCCCACCCTCTGCCACCTCAATAGCTGAGAATGACTTCTTCTAAATAATAATGGTTTGATTTATTGTTACTAGAAATTCAGGTTTCTGTGAAACTAGTGAGAATATAAACATAAGCAAAATCTAACATTTCCCCCTCCATTTGTCTTGCTTTGGCACAGAGCCATGAACAGTTCTGGGGCACAACTCACATAGAGTCTGAATTGCACCACCGTATGAGGCATCCCTGATTGTACAAAGAAGTAACTAAGCATGGGTCACTTCCAAAAATTGGAAATTTATACTTCCATTCTGAAGTTTTCTACTTAAAGGAGTGGGTTTTTTGTTTGTTTGTTTGTTTGAGATGGAGTCTTGCTGTGACGCCCAGGCTGGAGTGCAATGGCATGATCTCAGCTCATTGCAACCTCCACTTCCTCGGTTCAGGTGATCCTCCTGCCTCAGCCTCCTGAGGAGCTCGGATTACAGGTGCCCACTAACACACTGGGCTAATTTTTGTATTTTTAGTAGAGACAGGGTTTCACCATATTGGCCAGGCTGGTCTTGAACTTCTGACCTTAAGTGATCCACCCACTTCCGCCTCCCAAAGTGCTAGGTTTACAGGCGTGAGCCACCGCAACCAGTCAGGAGTAGGTTTACTTAACTGTCATTAGAAACATTAGGCACAATATTATGAAACAAAACAACTTTCCACCTTGCTAAAAAAGAAAATTATTAGAAGCAAAACAATGCAGTGTACACATGGCAGACACTGTGGGTTGCTTACCCAAAAGCTAATCTCCTCTCTCTATATTTACTAGGAGACCCCTCCCCACAAGTTTTGTCCTATACTGTGCAGCCATGTGGTTTACAGGAGGCAGGGCCCCCTTCAGAGTACCAGAGGTGACATTGGATAAGTAATAGGGTATTTCATTACCCTTGGCAAAGATTCATTTAGGAAAGGAAATGTGGGAAATTGTGGCCAAGAAGCTGGAGGAGAAGTCTTGCTGGAGGCATTTGGGGAAAGGCTTCATTGATTTACAAAAAGGAGATGAGAAAAGGAAATACGCTCTTCCCTCCTGTCAGTCTTTAGACATTATTGTGTGACGATGTGATACTTGGAGCCTCTGCAGCCATCTTGGGACTGAACGTGTACAGTTTCCATAGTGAAACATATTGATATGGTTTGGGTATTTGTCCGCTCCAAGTCTCATGTTGAATGTTGAAATGTGACCCCCAGTGTTGGAGGTGGAGCCTGGTGGGAGGGGCTTGGACAGGACGAATCCCTCATGAATGGCTTAGCGCAGTCTTCTTGGCAATGAGTGAGTTCACACCAGACCTGGTTGCTTAAAAGTGTGTGGCACCTCCACCCTCTCTTGCTGCTACTCTCACCATGTGATGTGCCTGCCACTGCTTCGCCTTTTGCCATAAGTAAATCCCACCTGAGGCCTCACCAGAAAGCCAAGAAGATACTAACACCATGCTCGTACAGCCTGCAGAACTGTGAATCAACTAAACCTCTTTTCTTTATACATCACCCAGCCTCAGGTATTTCTTTATAGTGACAAAAAAATGGCCTAACTCACATAGCTATCTCTATCTCTATAGATTAGATGGAGATAGCCCCAAGAAACGTGGAGATGATCAAATTCAATTGCCTCATTTATTTTTGTTACTATTTTTGTTCCATGTTGTTTGGCTTATTAATATTCCCCAATGGAAATCACAACTATTAAACCAACCATCAGGTTTGGAAAGTAGTGATAAACATGAATATAATATGATTATTTAATTAGGTGCCTAAAACTTAGGTGCCATTTTAGAGACAGAAGCTTATAATATGACCCCTTTAACTATGTAATAATTGCCAAAATAGTAATCTACCAGAATTAATTCAATAGCATGGTAAGCTTATTTCTAGAATATTTAAAAAACTAAACCAAAGCTTACTAAGACAGGTGAATTTAATACAATGTTTTTAGCTTTGTCACAGGTAGTACAATTTAGCATAAACTAAAATAAAAATTTACTGTTTGCTCTATGGTGTGCCCTATGTTATCAAATAGCTTGACTCAAATTATTTGACTCAAATAGCTTCATACAGTTCTCACAACAACTCAGGTAAACACTGTCATCAAACCCATTTCGTGGATGAGGAAATTGAGGTTAGGCAAGGTTAAATAGCTTGCTCAACCTCACAGAGCCAGTGATAGAAAAGCTGGGATTTGCAGTCTGACAGGAAAGCCCAAGCCCTCAATCACTGCAGTTTTCTGCCCAAGAATGAATATAACTTATTCATGGCTCAGACATGTGGCAAACACTGCTGGATGTTTACTTAACTATTTCCTCTTTTCTCCTCTCAGTCGGAACACTTAGTTTGTTTAGGGGTGACTTGTGATCAATTTAATGAACTATAGCAAATTCTATCTCGTTTTGCCAGTGACTGGTCTGATGTGGCATGTGACCACTTTCTGGACGATAAGGAAGAATATAAAGTCTGGGAAATATTTTTCTCCTTCATAAAAATGGAGGACAGCATTTCCTTTTCTTCCCTTCCTGCTTTGTGCAATGACCTCTGAGGATGTGATACCTGGAGCTATGGCAGCCACACTGCAATTAAGAGGTGACAAACCTGGAGACAAAAGCCAACATGCATATGATGATGGCAAACACAAAAAAGAGCTTGGGTCCTTGATGACATGATTGTGCTGCTCAACTAACCTTGAAACTATCTGCACTTAAATTTATATTAAAGATATATTATATGACCTCATGCTTTCAGCTGCTGTCAGATATTCCGTTCCTTGAGGCCAAATACATTCTAACAGATACAATCTAGACAGAGAAAGATGTTTTCCCAGAGTTTCAGCAAAAACAGATGATGTGTAGGTTATGAAGATGTTATCCAGGAATCCACTGGTATAGGTAGTAGTTCAGAAAAAAAAATACTCCAAGCTTTGTCTCAGATATGGGTAAATCTGAGCCACCCACATGGTGTCTGTGCTGAATATTTTCCCCTCAGATGTACTGTTTCCTCTTCTGAAACTGACTAACGTAACTATATCAAAAGGCTCCCTTGCCCTCTGGCTTCTGGTTGGACTTGGCCATTGGCATGCACCAGCAGGAGACTGGAGGAG
Organism: Cebus imitator; assembly: GCF_001604975.1. NCBI lineage: Eukaryota > Metazoa > Chordata > Mammalia > Primates > Cebidae > Cebus > Cebus imitator. The sequence goes on along the minus strand of NW_016107347.1, from coordinate 6,406,880 downwards.
GGTTGCGAATTAGACATAAACCTCCCAGCTCCTTCGCTGGGTGATTGCTTAGGCCGACTGCATCCGTTGACTGAAGGTCACAGGCTCCTGTCAGGTGGCCCTCTGGGTCTGGGTTTTTCCGGTATCTGTTCTTTTCCCTGATTGGACAGATCTAGGAGCTGTTAGCCCCAGGGTTCCACGCTTCTCTTGTGGTTTCCCATACCCTGCCCACATCTTTGCAAAATGCCATTTGTTTTCTGCCAGGACCCTGACTGATACAATGACAACGAAATCACTGCAGCTATTGAAGCTTGGTCCAGTCTGTCTGAGGTGTGGTGAGATTCTGTGGAGTTATTCCTCGTTTAAATAAGAGCTTTCACCTACTATTAAAGGGAGACAAGAGACCACACAAATAAATGTCATGCTACAAAAATGAAATAAAGATCATAGCTCAGAGAAAACACTTTCCACTTGAGGGCAAGAAATCAGAGAAAGCTACCTGAAGAGCTGGCATTTGGGATGAGCACGGACAGGAGTTTTAAAAGGGATGGGATGAAGGGCATTTCAAAGACAGGGATAAGTGTAAGTAAAGCAGGGGAGGAGAGAAAGCTCATGTGAAGTTTCAAAAAATTAGAGCTGGAAGGGACCTACGATATCTTTTATTTAATGTTCATTCTCCCTTCAACTCCTTTAACTGAGATTTGGCCAAGGTCAAAGAGCAAGTAAGTAGCATGTCAGGACTCCAACCAGGTCTGCCGGCTACCAGGCTAGTTCTTAGTAATCCATCTTCTACCTCCACCCCACCCCCTCACCTCAGGCAGTGTGCTTACTTCTGGGTCTCTCCCACTGACTGTAACCTTAAGAGCAGGGCTTCTGTTTTCTTCACCCTTGAATCCCAGTACCTAGCACAATCTCTGTCTAACACAAAATCATCATCGTCATCATCAGCAGCAGCAGCAGCTACCAAACTTTAAGAGGAATCCACCTACTGTCAGGCACTACGCAGTTATTTTGTATGTATCTCCCGTAATCTTCAACACTTGCATGGATAGGTATAATTATATTCACTTTTCATTAAGGACGCTGCGGCTCAGAGAGGTTGTCTAATTCTCCTGCGGTCACACAGCAAGTAGTTAAGTGCCGGACTCTATTTTATAATATCTTTCATCAACCGGACTCCAAAAGCCCTGCCTCAATGGGCGTTCAGTATCATTTGCTCAATGAACGAATGAACAAGAAACATCCACTCAATGCAAGCTATCGGCTGTAACAGGCCACCCTGCAGGCCCCGCAACCTCTGCCGGCTCAGGACTCCGCAAGTTGTCTTCCAATCTAAGCAGACCCGCCCCTCTCCTCGCTCCGCACGGGCTAGGAGGCTCCGCCCGCGTCTCCGCCTAACTCGCGGGCCACGCCCCCACTTCGGGGAGTTCGGTCACTCCCGGATTGGAGTTTTCCTCGGCTCCAGCCGCCGCGCAGAGGGCCTCTCCCGGCCCTGCGACCCGCAGCCCGTTCCACTCTCCTGCCCCTCCTCTGCGCCCTCCCTTGCGCCCTCCCTCACTCTCCAAACTTCTTTTTTCCACCCTCTCTAAACTTCAGTCATTCTAGTGCCCGCCTCCTCCACTCTCACTGACCAACCAGTGGTCCTCATTCTCGTTGGTGGTCCGCCCCCTGCCCGCCGGGGGCCAATCCCCGGCGCGAGAGTCCAGTGCCCGGGCTCGTTCCCCAGCGCCCGGCCTGTGACGGCAGCGCGCCGGGCGCCGCGCGGCGGGAGGGGGCGGGGCTCTGGATGAGGGATGGGCGAGGGCGGGGGGAAGGGAAAAGGGAGGAGGAGGAGGTTGCGGCGGGTTTGAAAGCGGCAGTTTCCTGGCAGCTTGGGCAGGCGTTGGTCTCCGCGCTACAGCTCCGCAGCGGCCACGGTCGATCCCGCGACGTGTCTACGCGCGCTTATGCGCGCCGCCGACGGATTTTTCCCGTTCCCGGCTCTTCCCCCTTCACCTCACCGCCCCCCCGCCCCAGCCTTTCCCGCCGCTCGGGCGCTGAGCCCGGGGGCCAGCCGGCGGCAGTGACCCCGCCCGAAGCCCCTTCTGGAACCGCCCGGGGACAATTCTCTTTTCCTTTCTTCAGCCTAACCCGCGGTGGCCCTCGCGGAGTCCGGTCAGCCCCGGGGAGCGCAGCCGGGAGGGGCGTCCAAGGGGCGTCTCGGGGCTGGGAGCGGCCGGGCCCCCAGCGGGCTGTGGTCGCGGGGAGGGGGGGCCAGAGCGGCGAGGCCCCCCTGACCGGGCTGTGCGGGCCGCCCAGGGCCCCCGGGCTGAGACGGGGCCGGAGCGGCGCCCCGGCCGCCCGCGCGGGGTCTCCCCCATGGTGCAGCGGGGTTCGGGATGTCGAAGACGCTGAAGAAGAAGAAGCACTGGCTCAGCAAGGTGCAGGAGTGCGTGGTGTCCTGGGCCGGGCCCCCGGGCGACTTCGGCGCGGAGATCCGCGGTGGCGCGGAGCGTGGCGAGTTCCCCTACCTGGGGAGGCTCCGCGAGGATCCCGGCGGGGGCACCTGCTGCGTCGTCTCGGGCAAGGCGCCCAGCCCAGGGGATGTGCTGCTGGAGGTGAACGGGACGCCTGTCAGCGGGCTCACCAACCGGGACACCCTGGCTGTCATTCGCCACTTCCGCGAGCCCATTCGTCTCAAGACTGTGAAACCAGGTATGCCGGCCCTGCGTATCTGCGCGGGGTGTTGCGGGGTGGGCTCCGGGGTGGGCTCCAGGGTGGGCGTCCTGGGAGCTGCGGCACCTCTCCACCGCCTATTGTCCCGAGTAATCTTAGACCTCCCTCCCGCACGAGGGAGGAGGATGACCATGGTGAGTCCCATTTTGCCGATGGGAAAACTGAGCTCCAGCTTGGCGGGGTTGCTCCGCTAGCAGTGCTAGCTGTCACAGAATTGCGACTAGAAGCTGGGTTTCCTAAATTTGTAGCTCCATCTCCCACCGCAGGCAAGAGTTTTTGACTACAGAAAGCAAGCCTTTTCGGCTCTGTGTTGTGCAAAAAGGTCCTTAGGATTGTAGCATTTTCTTTGGAACGATCTTACGCATCTTCTAACAGGGAAAAGGGTCTTTACTGTAGAGGCGCTTGGTGTCAAGATTACCACCTAGTGTACCTGGAAGGGCTTAGCTGCTTCAGTGTTTCCTGCACACTAGCAGACATCTCGGAGCTGACAGCCTAATTCTGTCAGTCCAGGTGGTTCAGGTGTCCGAGAACCGATGAGGATACAATATGTGATATGTAGCAGACTGGTGTGTTCTTGCAGGGAGCTGTTGAATAGAGTGGATTTTGAAGGAAGACCTAGATGCCTATCGGAGTGAAAGCTTCTGTAATGCTTTTGATTTTACAGAATTTTGTTGAAGTGGTAGATTAAAGGAGCCTCTTTCCCTGGTGTCTTTTATGCTAGTAAAATCTGCTGCAAAGCACCTTACGTTTATGGCTTACTGTTCAGTTTCAAAGCATTGATCAGAGACAGCGTACAGTGAGATCTGATAGTATGTAGTAGTTCTTACGAATTTGTTATTGACAGCATTGTTGGTTTTGTTTCAGCAGAGGTAGAATGTGGTTCTGTCGTCTTAGATGTTTGTGGGAGAGAGAACTGTGATTGTAACATTAGAAACCAAACTGTTTTTCCTGAATGTGCTCTACTGAGTATACGGTGCATCAGAATATAATGGGTTGCTTAATTGTTACCTGGGCTAGATAGCAGTCCATCCCTTGATGGCAAAATGCTAGAAAATTCTGGAGAAAAATATAATATGTTATCTCCTCATTTCTTTTCTTTCTCAGCAACTCCTTTTATAAATACTAGTATCTAATAGTCCTTGAGCTTAATGGAGATTGATGGTTTGTGATGCAATTTGCATATGTGTGTGTATTGTGGATACACACACACACATGCTCCTAAGATCTTAATTAAGATTTTCTTTCTATAGCTTATTCCATCATATTCATTTTAAGTGTGTGGGTTTATGTGGTGAGATTTTCTTTTTATTGTTGTTAATTTTTTTACAACTTTGGCAGACTTTAAACAGCTTTTTCTGTATAGTTTTGAGAATTTGTAAAATTTTTTCCTGACTCTTAACTTTGACAGTCATGTGTAAAAGGTAAAGGAAAGGCTTTTGGGGCTGTAATTCGGCCAGTCAGGCACTGTCTGTAATATGCAAAAGACAATATAGACAGCATTTACTAGTCTAGGTGCGAAATCTTACTTCAAATCCCATGAGTCAGTGAATAATGAGAACATCTGCATCATTGCTTTGTGTTTTGTTTTGATTAGTTAGGGGCATAAATGAGAATATATCTTATTTTTAGAAATAGTTTTAAAGCTGATATATTGACAAGAAAGCTGGTGTATTTTAAATTATTGTGTGTGGGGTTTTTTTTAAAGAAGACTGAAGAGATTTCAGTCTTCATTAGTCTAATCTACCTGTTATACATTTTCTCAACCTTTATATTTAACAATAATTCAAGGTTTAGAGTATTAATAATATTAACTGTGCTGAATAAACATCCTATGCCCCAGTTTGTGGTTGACATTTTTATAGCAATACAATTTTGCCCCCCTGACAGCCACAGACACTGTTCTATTTTAAATATTTAGCCAGAATAAGGGGAATAACATATTAATGACTGCGGAACATTTTGTAGTCATTAGTAATAAAGTTCTGAATACTACACTTATACTTTAAAGAGACACTTTGCGTCAGTAATTTCTCAAGATACCATTATGTCTGTGTCATCTGAGATTAATTATTGTTTCTAAGGAGGTTGTAATTTAAAATTTTTAATCTCATTTAAAAAATAGTATTCTTAGCTTCTTGATAGCCTCATGTTAGGTATTATATTAAATGGCTTCCTTAAATGGCTTTGCTTAAAATCATCATTTGTTATAAAATAGCAAGATTTTTGCAGGTTAAACCAAAGACCTTAAATACTAGAAATTAAGAACTTGAAGAGGTTATCTGTAGAACTTTGAGTTTGATTAAAAACAAATATTATCTTCAGAAGAGACCCAGATTGTTTATTTTCATGATTTATTTTGGAAAGGATGAAAATAGAGTAAGGGAATTTAAAAAGAAACTTGCCGTAAACATTGTTTTCTTTTCTCTTTTATCTAAACTTTGTGAGAGAAATGGATTTTTCAATTTAATAAGGTATTATAAAACATACTTAGCACTCTCTTGTCTTGACTAGTTGCTTTTTATTAAACCATATTTATAACATGACATTTAGAGACTGGCACAGTAAAACAGTAAAATTTAACCATTTCTGTAAGATTTGCATCTTACTAATTGGAAATTATGTCATATTGTCTTCTGACAAAATCCATGGCGGAAGGGTGAGCTGGGTTCTAGGACATGGCTTTTGTAGCACTGATTCTTCCTAGCCTTCTTTTCACTTAGTAGGTGTGAAGGGGAGCCCTCCCAAAGCCAGTGCCATCAGCCAGGTGACTTAACATCTTTCCTGCAGCTGTTTTTAGCTTTTATTTTTTCCCCTTTCTTTTGTTACATACTTTAATAGAGAATTGAAAGTTACTCATTAAAATGCGGTTTATAATCTGAAGCTTTTCCAGAATAAATTAGGTACTTTCTTATTGTGTTAGTATTAGTGTAGTACTTAGCAGTCAGTACTTTGCCTGCATCTAGGAGAATCTTTAGTTTCACCTATTGCTTGGCCCATTTAGTTACCTGTTTCTTAATTATGACCCTGTTGTTTATTTTTCTGCAAAGAGAAAAGTGGTCATTTTAGTTTGAACTTTGTTCCCAGTAGTAAGTTGAACTTTGAACCTCTGGTGAAACTGTTTCGTGATATGGTCCTATGACTAGGTTTAGTTTCTTTGATTTTACTACAGAGTATATATTCTTAAATAATTTCTATTCTGATTAATATACAAGTGGTTAATTTTGTTCTAAAATTCCCCAAACTCTAATTGTGCAGAGTTTTATGCTTCTTCATACATCGTTAAGCTCATATTTCAGCAGTTTGCTTTCAGTAAATTTCAGTAAATATTTATTCCAGAGGTTAAGTATCGATACAATAAATCCATGAAATCATTGTCTACTGCCATATCATGCACACCTTACGTTCAACTATCCTAAGCAAGTAGTATATCCAGGGATGAAAATCATAGAAAACAATGTTACAGGTTTTTAAAATAAAAATTAAGTTGAAACAGATCCTGGGTAATGTTAAATGTAGGTAAAAGTCTTCACTGCTGACACCTTGGGACATCCAATTTGTAATGGAGTTTTGTTAAAATGGGCTCATTCCTAGAAATACACTTCCTGTTGATGAAGAAACATTACTGGATGCTTTTAAATAAGAAATATTTATGTTATTCAAATAAAAATAATATTGTGTCTTTCTTCTCTATCTCTTGAATCTTTTTGTTAGTTTTTTGTGTGTGTGTGTGTTTGTTTAGTGGGTCATTTGGCATTTTTGATGAGTTTTATTTAGGTGGTTGCAATATTTGAGGAAGGGAAAGGTAAGAGAATTTAGAGATAGCTGTTAGCCTCCTAGGTTTACAATCCATTTCTTTGTATGTTTTTTAAAACAAGAAAACCTAGAGACCTAGAGGTTATTTTAGAAACAGCAGAAAAAGAAGCAAGCCAAGCCCCTTTGCTAGGGAAAGTAGCATTACATTTTCATAAACCTTAAAGTTGAACATTTCCTGCTACTTCAAATTTTGGTAGTTTTTTTTTTTTTTTTTTTTTTTTTTTTTTTTTTTTTTTTTTTTTTTTTTTTTTTTTTTTTTTTTTTTTTTTTCCTCAAGCTCTTAGTAATTCAGGCGTTCAGGTTTTGGATTCTGTTCATTGACACCTTCAATTCATATGAGTAATGGACTTAACACCATAGCGGCAAAACTCTGATTTGCTTGTGTGATATTTGATGACTACTATTATATCATTAACAAATCTTTGAACTTAAAAAAATATTTTCTCTCCATCATTTTCTAGGAGTACTATATCTAAATATCTCAGTATTTATATATGTAGATATGTGTGTGTGTATACATATATATACACACACACCACACACACACACACTATACACTTTTGTTAACTTTTCTAGTATATCATTTTGGGTACTATATTGATCCTGACCTCACCTCCAGACTTTTTATAATTTAGTTTGTATAACTTTATTTTCCTAGGTTGAGGCATTTTAACAATTCTTTAATTTCTTGTTATCTTACTGGTACAAACAAATACTTAACATTTGGTCATTTCATTTTTCAGATAATTTTGAATTTTATTCAATTTATTGCTGAAACTGTTTTTCATGTAACATAACTCTGTGTTCCTGGGACATATACGTTATTTTTCCTTGAGATCCTGGGATATACTTTATAAAACCTTTTGTTATGAGAGACAGATTTTTGTGATTTTTTTTTTCCTGCTCTCTAATTTATGTAAATTGGCGGCAAAACAAATCTCCTAAATTCATTCAAGTGTCTGACTTGTGAAGTCAGTGCCTAATCTTCTCAAGTGATAGTTTCATGCAGAGTCTTTACTATATAACCGCTAACTGCTTTGTAATTTTTTGGGGCACTTAGTGTTTTGGGAGTATGTTGAAAGAGAGTCTTGTTTTAATGGATTACTTCAATATTATTTACCAATTTCAAAATATATGAATTTCAGGGTTTTTTTTTTTTTTTTTTTTTGGTAATTCTAAAAGGTGTACAATAGTGTCTTAATTTGATTTTATTTTGCACTTCCCTAATGAGCTATGACGCTGAATATCTTTTTTTTTTTTGGTGTGTATGTGTGATTTGAGAAAAGATAAGCGTTTTGGTATTGAAGAGGAGAACTGTTTCACCTTTAATAAATTATTTTTTGTCTTCTGAAATTTTGAGGAATAATTTTCTTGAAATACTACATTTTGGTAGAGAGAATGAATGCCCTGAATTTAAAACTATGGCCAAGAGTAAGAGTTTCAGAAGCTTGGAAGATGGTGTTATGAGACTTGTTTGTAGGGCAAGAGACAAATCCGTTCATTGCTCCTCTGGCTAATTTTGCTAACAAAATATCTTGCTAATATTTTGTTTTTGAAGAACAAATATTATTCAGAATGTTTTTCAAGAAAAGATGCTTATTTTACTTTATACAGAAAAAAATAAGAAGTTCTGTTACTGGCATACATTCATTCCCTCAGTGAATACTTAGTAGTGCACCCACCATGTGCCAACATGGAGCTAGCACTGGCGATATAAACATGAGTCAGAAATGGTGTGTCTTTAAGAAGCTGGCAGTTTAGTAGGAGCTTAATGACTCATTGGTAGGGAATACCTGTAGTAAGGGTTTTGCCTTTTTCACTTTTCTGCCAGTATGTAAAACTCTTTAGGTAGGTCTTAGTATGAATTGTGGTGAAAACTAGATGGATTAATTAATTGGCTGCATAGTATGCTATTCCAAAAAGTTGTGGAACTGCATTTTAGAAAGGATTTGGGTTCTCAAGTCATTACAAAAAGAGGGAAATCAAATATAAACAAAACTGTCTTTTCAAAAAGCCCTTAAATTGTCCATAAAATACTGCATTGTGCTGTTTTTAGGATGAGCCCTACATGCCACTTTTCCATCCATGTTGGAACCAATTGCAGTTTTTTGGTTGACTACCAGATGAAGTAATTTGCTTGCACTAAAAAGATATTTTTTCCAAAAAAACTCTTTTAATTCTAAGAAATTATCCTCATCTAGGTATGTATAGTGAATTTATGGAAGTTAAATGTGTACATAAAGTGAAATAATGATTTTTTTTTTTTTTAAATATCTTGGTAGGATCCACGCCATCTGCCCTTATTTTCTGATTTGATTGGTTTAGGAATGAATTGTGAATAAATCTGAACTTATTTTGGTTTTGAAAGATGACAGGTTTTGGTTGAGTGGAATTAGGATCTTTCCAGTAGTAGTTAAGAAGGAGAAGAGGAGAAAAACACAGGGCAAAAACATTCAATACAGTAAGGTCTACCATGTGGTTCATCTCAATAATTTTGTGTGTGTTTGTGTGTAAAAAACTTTATTTTGTATAAAGGCACAAAATCCACATTATAGAATAATTGAAAAATAGACGGGAGATCATATTAATTGTTTGTATAGGTAGTTCCATTATGAATAGTCTCCTGTAAGTTTTTGTTGTTGTTGTTGTTGTTAATGTGTTATCTCCTCGAAATAATGCTGTAAGGTGCTTAATGCTATTCCTGCCTTCAGCCTGATTCCACTCATAATGTAATACTCTGAATATTTTTATTTAACCCTTAATGTACTGTTAGTTGTGTTCTTTATGGTTAATAGCCCTATTTTGGGCTGTTTTGGAAGTCTACCGAGTTTTATGGGAAAACATAATTTGCTAGCCTAGGAAAACGGGAACTGAAAAATATATTTTCAACTTAATCCTGCCTTTCCTTTTGTTATAGCCACAGCTGATTGGCTTCTAATGCAAAGGGTGGTATTATTATATCTCCATTCTCCCCAGAACCATAGCAATTTTATCCTGATATAGACACTCAGCTGCCTTGCAGTGGTCCCCAGGAGCAACCCCGCTACATTGCAGCCACCCCCCATTTCAGTCATCCCAACATGGCCAGGGGAACATTGATTACATTCGGAGGACCATAATTTGACTGCTGACATATCCAATACCTGAGAAAGCAGACACTGTCATTATAGGTGATTAGGTACTTGTTTTATTAACACATACTGAGAGATATTGTTTGAGAGACTCTGTATGGGTTATAAAGGGTTAAACTTTTTTGCCATAATTTATTTGGAGTTTAGGGTTTGCTTTTAAAAAACATCATGCAGTTGTAATTGGAAAAAAAATTGTTTCAGATTTATTAATAATTAAGATCTTTTCTATTTGGAGGCTTTCCTTCTTATTATCTTGGGTATACAATTTGAATGGTAACTGATCTACTTAATTAAAACTTTCTGGCATTTTAGCCTCTTTGCTATTGCTGTTTTTTTTGTACATAATTTTAAAGACATAATTATTATTTTCTGGCTTCAGGGAAGTTTGTGAGAGGCAAGCCTGTATCTCATTGTTGTTCTGATTGGAAATTACATATGACTATGAAAAATGAGATTTTACTATACATAGTAGCATTTAACAGAAGTAGTTTTATGAAATGGAAATAGCCTACAAGGTAGGAAAAAGTATTTATTTAATGCTTCATTTTGTGAACTTAAATAGAATTAAGTTAGATTGGCTTTGCTTTTTCCTCCAGTAAAATAACTTTTAAAAGTTTACTTTAATGGAGTAGTCGTAGAGATATATTACTCTTTGGATATGGTTATCTAGTTTGCAACAAGTATCCTGTGATATGTAGCTTAGATCTCAGCAGGAAAGAAAAAAATTAATTTACATATCAGTTTCTGTATTTGTAAGAATTCTGTAGCAAGTGACAGAAACTCTATTGAGATTAATTTAAACTAAGAAGAAATTTATTGACTTACATGCATTAAAATCCAGGCATAGATCAGTAACAGCTAACTTCATGTTCTCAAGTGATGGTCATTAGAATTATTATTTGGTTCTCTTTTCTTCTGGGTTGGATTCTTTCTCAGCTAGACTCTGTCTGTGTAGCAGAAAAGGTAGCTCAAACCTCCAAGTCATACAGGATCCTTAAAGCTTCTCATCTTTTTGGAGTCTAATAACAAATCTCACCCAGGGACTTTGGCCCTGTGCCCATCTCTTGGACCAATTGCTGTGGAGACAGGAGAGGACAATGAAGTGCCATGATTGGTCAGGCCTGGGGACACATCCACCCTTGCAGCTGGGTATAAATAACATAATATGATTAATAACTATAGTAGAACCCCAAGACATAAGGGAGGGGAAGTTTTTGAAAGGATGGGATGCTGAGGAATCAATACTACAGGAAATGATCTCTTTTAAAACATATAATGTCTTTTACTTTGAAGCCAGCAGTAGTACACAGTTGCCATAAAACTATCATTTTTAGAAAAACAGATATTGGCTGTAAACCAAAACTGATTTGATTTGTAGGCACTGCCTTTACTCAAATATTATATTTGATTTTTTAATCAAAAATTGCTTTTATTTAAAAGTTATTTCTTTAAAATTTGAAATACTGATACCTGAATGTGCACAATTTAAAAGTATTTCTTGTAATTTTTGTTTAATTTTCTTTGATTAAAAAAATCAAATCAATGCTGTTGATTTTTAGGTAGATGGAATACGTTGGAGGATTAATGGTCTTTTGCATTGAGAAAAAGATTATTAGCCTAAACAATTATTCTTTTAAAACAATTTTATTCTACCATTTTGAAAATGAAATTCTAAATAAATTATTTTCCAAGGTGTTTTGCTTTTAAAACAATGATCTTTTTAAACATAAATCTAGATAGCACCATTTTTGTAGTAGTTCTGAGGGCTCTGTAATAATACTTTTTAACCATGACTTCATGGAAATTATGTGAAAGGAGCTACTTCACTGACTCTTATATAAAATGGGTATATAAGAGCTTTGAAACATTACTTAAGTATGGTGTAATGTGTTACCTGTTTAATTACCAACAAAGTTATTTGGCAGCTATTGCAGGATAAATCTGATTCCCTTTTTAAAGTTTTTTACAGCCTCCACTAGGAGAACAGAGGAACTCAGAGCATGGGTAGAGAGTTGAAAGAGATGAGTGGGTACTCCAAATAACATTTTGCATTATTTTTATATTCTAGTTACCGTATCAATGTCTTCAGCGTTGGTACCATAAAAATAATAATTTTAGTAATAACTTTGAGTTTATATATGGCATACACAGTAGGAGTTTTGTAGTTTTGCCAAGTGTCATCTGGTAGTTGGACCTTTAGTGAATATTAAATGTAGGTAGGTTATTGGTGAATGTACTTATTGTACATAAAAATGAAAATTCATGGAATTGGGTGTGGTTTGCCAGTAAGAATCATCATGGGAAGTACTTTGTATTGTTAGATTAGTTTGGACACCCTTTGGATGCCCTTAGACCATACTTGGAGATTACAGCTTCTACTTTAAAAGCCTGTGATGATTAGAGTTCGCCAATATTAATTCCGTATATTGATTAATTAAGCCATGAAATCTAGTACAATGATATAGCCTTCATTACTTCCGTTCACAGAATTGTATCTTTTTTTTTTTTTTTTTTTTTAAGATGAGGTTTCACCATGATGGCCAGGCTGGTCATGAACTCCTGACCTCAGGCGATCCACCCACCTCGGCCTCCAAAATTGCTAGGATTACAGTGTGAGTCATAGCGCCCAGCCTCAGAATTGTGTCTTAACCCAACTTGGTAGCTTTCAGCAGAACACTTTGTCAAAATATTACTAATTTTAGCTAAGAATTCTATTCACTAATTTCAGTGTTTAAGTTAGAATGCACATGCTAATGAAAATTTTAGTTTCCTTTGAATGGAATTAGATTTGCTAACTAGAGCAATCTCACAATGTAATTCTGATGACTGAAATGACACTTCAGCCTCCCTTTGGTGACAACCCTAAGTTCAGACAACCTTGCTCTAATAGGAATATTCTGACTTCGGGACTTGTCACGATATACTAGCTATCATTTAGAGTGATAATTCCTGTGTCAGGGTTTGATACCTGTCTCATTTGGTTTATGACGATGTAAACGTTAGCATTTGTGTTTTCTTATAAAGAACTTTATATTTTTATTCTCCACGAGTCAGATATTATCATCTTACTTTACACATGAAAAAAACTGAGTTTAAGAGAGAGATTAACACATGAAAGTTCACACAGACTCACAGGTAGAATTATGAACTGAAACAGCATTGAGTCTTTCTTTACTTTCTAGATGGAATATTAGTTCATTATATCCAAAAAAATCTGTCTTCTTTTCTCTAGCATAAGGAAAAAAACACAATTCTGAATTGTTTGCGTGAATGTTAAATGCAGTAAAACATTGGTCAAGTACTTAAAGGCTTCACTACTTGGTTCTGTTTCAAAACAGAGTTTGTGGCAGTGCAGTTTAATCTGTACACCTAAGCTGCGTGATAAAGTAGTCGTTTCCAAGAATTACTAATCAAGCAGAAAGTATTCTTGCTACATTTGTAAGAGAATATTTTCAGCAGAATATTTTTATTGCTGAAAATATTCTCTGTAATACATAAAAGCCTAGATAAATATATTAGATACGTTTTAGGATAAATATACTTGGGAAAATTGTGTATTTGGTACTGGAAATAATATTGTTTGTTCTTGTATTCCCTTTCTACTTGCTCTGTAATTCACTCACCTAGAAAATGTTGAATGTAGGAAGGAATATATTTTGGAATTAGGGATCTTTTATAAGTATGCAGACCCTTCTCACAAAGGTACACTTTGCTTAAATAAAATTTAGCTAAGCTAGATAAAAGAATAATTTATTGCATTTAAATAGACCTTTCTCCTTCTAGGCTTTGAGTATTGCATACCTAAGATGTATCCTTTGAAGAGGCAGGTAAAGCAGGTTGTGGATTCTTGGCACCTCTTATTCTTTAAGTGTTTGTGCTGTTATGTTTTCTCTCTGGGTTAAAGTCAGTCACTTGAGTGGAAGGAAGCACAGCAATCCAATCTTAGTCTTCAGATAGATAAGTTGAAGCTTAGTAATGGCAGAAGTCATTGCATGAACATGGTAGAGCAGAGACTAGAACTCAGGTTGTTTGTTCCTTTCATTGTTCTAGTTTCTAGCAAAAGAATTTGTGTAGAAAATTGGTGGAAAGAGGACCTGTTAAACATATTCTGTTTCTTTATGAACTCTACATTCTCTTGGAATTAAGTGTAATATGCTAGACTCAGTTTGTTAGGCCATCAGCATGCATGAATGTGGTTAGAGGCAGTGGTATCCCCAAATTTGCAGCACAAGAAAGAATTTTAATTATAATATTCCATAGATTTTCAGGGCATTTTAAGCCTTTATAATGGTGTAACTTATGATTAAGATTTACACAGTCAAAATTGTTAGCTGGTATAACAGCTGAATATTTAAGTATTTATTCTTGATCGTTGCTTTAGGTTTGAAAAATCATTTTTCCTATCAGAGCTTCTTCACAATGCTTTCAGCAAAATGTTTCTGAATAATTCCGGCTATATGGTAGACTGCTAACACGTTTGTGGCCCTCTCTGTGGGGCTGATGATACAAGTCTGATTTAGAGTCAGCTATACTTTAATTTTTTTTCCTGGACTGACTAGGGCATACATTGGGGGAAGATAAATTTTAGGGCAAGGGGGACACTCAGGGTTGTGGGAGATGAACTGTCAAGGATACCTTTGGCTCAGTGTCCTCAAGCGTGTTCAGCTGCAGTGACAACATAACTGAAAAGAGGAATTGTGCTCTTGCTAGGTGCAGGACAGCAAGATGTCTCAGGCCGTGTAAAGCTGGCCACAGCAGAGGACAAGGTACTCCCTGTGAGGCAAAACTGAAGAAAGGAGATTGAGGTAGCAGTTCTGGGGAAACTGTATTTGTTAGGTAAGACTAATGGGAATGATAGAGTCTTGCTTGGGCTCTTTGTAGATCTGTGGAAGAACAGCATGAGTGTAGACATGGAAAAATCTTTCTGCAATCCATTTACCACATGCTCCTTTGCAGTATCAGTCAGGGTTCAGTGCAGGAAACAGAAAGGGATATAATGCAGGGACTTAGTTGCTTGGGGCATCTTTTGAAAGGGCTGGAGGGCTGGGCTCTAGGCTGGGCCTCTGAGAATGATTTCCAGGACACCTTGAAACAGCGCCACAGTGGGAGCTGCCACCTCTGCGGCAGTCAGGAAAGTGGCAATCAGGAGGTTCCTACTGAAACAGTAGCAAGAAAATACTACTGTAGCTGTGATCAAGGTGATCACAACAGCCACTGCTGTTAACATTGTAACTGCTGGAAGTCTGGAATGCAGCATCTGGCCATTGCTGTGACAGCTTCTCCTTGATGCCTGTGAACTGGTGACTAGATGCTGTTATGCTGAATCCGGTCCCTGCTGCCTCTGCCACTGTCTATAAAATAATTAGAAAATGATTAATTCTGTTTTAAATATAACTTAATTGTAATTTTTCTGCAACTAAGTTATTAATAATAGCTGTGTTTGACAATTGATTTGTAAAATTCATAAAAATTTAATAATTGGCCTTGCAAAAGAGTACAGCCAATTCCATTGCATCACTGCAAAACCTCCTAGCTGACGCTTGTACTCCTAGTTGAAAATTCTTTTTTGTTTTGGTTCAAAGCTGGATACTGACATTTTCATGATCTTATTTACAAGCTGAAAGCAGCTAAAAGCTACAGGCCAATGGGGTTCTGCTTTGCTTCTGCTTTCCATACCTTGTGTCCTGCATCTTAATGGTGGAATCAGATTTGCATCCAGAATACTAGCTATAAAGAAGTCCGGAAAATACAGTTTTTAGTTTTCCAAGTTCTGCGTTTCAGGAAGGCATACTATAAGGAGGAAGTTGCTGAGTGATAGCTGATCCTTTCCCAGGCACTCACCTTCTTAAACATAGCATTTTAATTACAGTTTAGCCCATTCTTGATGACTCATTGTCATTTCTGTGAGCTTCTCTTTTCATAATGGCCTGTAGTTGGAATGATCATGGGGCCAAGGGATTTTAACATCTGTAGCAACTTTTTGTCCTAGGTTAGCTTGTGTCTGTCCCACCTCCCATATCTGCTGCTGAGACATTTATGTTTGATATCAGTTGATGTCAACCTCCCCTGCAAGCCACAGGCAGGGAGAGCATCTTACCCAAAGCAACCAATTTATTGGCCAGTCAGCAACCTGTGATTTCTGTAGCTTAAAAAGATGAGTGGGGCTTATTATCTTTTGAACTAAGACAAAAAGGAAAGAATTGCCAAATAAGGGTAGGAGCTTCAGCTGAGAGGTTTTGAAGTGAATGATGCACTGGAGTTGGCTGTACTCTTTTGCAAGACCGATTGTTAAATATTCAAGAATTTGTGAGTTGTCCAACAGCCATTTTTAAGAATGAAGTTGCATAATAATTATGTAAAAACAAATAAATATTGTAATTAATTATTTGCCCATATTTTACTGCTATCTATGCTCTTGAATTTCTTTATGTCTGCTATATCTGTATGGTAGAAACACTATATAGTAGCAAACCTACTATGCATATCTTCCCGGCTCCCTTTTCACTGTTGTCACAGTTGACTATGGTGGTAGTTGTTGGCATTTCCTGAACACATCACACTGATTGTGAGGGTGGGGAGGGAGAGTCAAAGTTGGAGAGGCCATGAGAAACCAAGTACAAACTAAAATTATGGGAGAAGAAACTATGAGTGAAACGATGAGAAAAACCTAATGCATGATGTAGAACTGAGTGGTCTTAATAGCAGAGCACTGGAGGGAAGGGCCACAAACTCTTCATCCCAAGGTCTAGAATCATTCTAGAATCATCCTACAAGCCTAGTTTTTAGGAGATTCAGCTCTTTATTTCTTGCTCTTGGAATTATATGAAATTATGAATTTCTGTTTGTTGCCAGCTTTAATAGAACACCCTGGAATTTTATTTACTTTTAATTTTTTGTTTACTTATTTATGCTTACGTGGCGTCTCATGAAAAAGAGGCAGTGTGTTAAAAGTTTGGGTTCAGATTTTCTGATGTAGATAAATAAGCTAAAGAAGGCAGTGAGAAGTGTGATATATGAGAATTTCCAGAGCAGGACATTCATAACTTGTAACACATTTTACAGATTGAAAGGCTGGAGGTGGTGGCTCATGCCTGAAATCCCAGCACTTTAGGAGGCCAAGGCAGGTGGATTGCTTGAGCCCAGGAATTTAAGACCAGCCTGGGCTACATGGCAAATCTCCGCCTCTACAAGAAAATACAAACAAAGCTAACTGGGCATGGTTGGTGTGTGCCTGTATTCCCAGCTACTTGAGAGGCTGAGGTGGGAGGATCACTTGAGTCTAGGGAGGTCAAGGCTGCAGTGAGCAGTGCTTGCACCTGCACACTGCCTGGGTGACAGAATAAAAGTGTGTCTCAAAAAAAAAAAAAAAAGATTGAAAGCTCTCTTCAGGAATGCCGCTTATAAATACATTTTTTAAAATTCAGTAATTTTTTTCATGTATAAACATTGTGGAGACTATTGTAGGTGCTTGTACAATCCTGGGGCATAGGTGATACCTGTCTCTTTACTATTGTAGCTCCTGCCTACACCTTTAGTAGCTGCTAAGGTGAAGACTAGATCTGGACTGTCTGTGTCTGTACCTCCCTCATAGCCTCAACTTCTCTGCTGCATTTGATTTGCCCCCTCTCCCATCTTGTTTTCCCTGTACTCTGATTGCTTCTCCCATGCTTCTCTGCTTTCCAAAGAAAAAGCTGACCTTGTATAGATCCTGTCAGCCAATTGCAGTGTTTTTCTCCATTGTGGATTGTTCAGTCTGAGTAGTTAGGTATAAACTCAGGGTAGTATTCTCTTTTCTGTTGTGTTTGTTTTTGCCTACACATTCAGGAGCTGCTGTTTATCCCCAGAACATTGATATATGGTTTTTTTTTTCCTGTTTCTAGATTTAAAAATATTCCAGAAGTCTGGCCTCAAGATAGATATTTTACTTTTAATTTGGTGCTCTTGTTTTAGAGATTTGAGCTGGATTACATTTAGTAAACCAAACCCCATCTTTAAAAAAAATCCTCTTAAAAAAAATAGTGGGCTGGACATGATGGCTTACACCTGTAAATCCCAGCACTTTGGGAGACTGAAGTGGGAGGATTGCTTTAGCCTGGGAGTTTGAGACCAGACTGGGCAACGTAGTGAGACCTTTTCTCTATAGCAAAAATAAAAAGCCAGGTGTGGTGGCACGTCCCAATTACTCAGGAGGTTGAGATAAGAGGATCACATGAGCCCAGGAGTTGGAGGCTGGAGTAAGTTATGATTGTACCCCTGCACTCTAGCCTGGGTGACAGAGTAAGACCCTATCTCTAAGAAAAAAAAAGTAGTAGTTGAAATTGGATTTTTCTCTTCTCTCATAAGGTGATAGATGAAAAAAATGAAAATAGATTTTTGAAAAGCAAATAGATAATCTCTTGGGATTTTTTATTAAGGAATAAAAAAATTATCTAATTGAGGCATGTTAATGCAATGTTAAAGTTTTTTTTTTTTTTTTTTTAGATGGAGTCTTGCTCTGTTGCCAGTCTGGAGTGCAGTGGCGTGATCTTGGCTCACTGCAACCTCTGCCTCCTGGGTTCAAGCGATTCTCCTGCCTCAGCCTCCTGAGTAGCTGGGACTATAGGCACGTGCCACCGTGCCCGGCTACAATATTAAAGTATTAAAGGCTGGGTGTGGTGGCACAGGCCTATAGTCCCAGCTACTCATGAGATTTGAGACCAGGTGAAACTGCCTGAATTCAAGACCAGCCTGAGCAGCATAGTGAGACCCTGTGTACACTAAAAATAAGTAAATTTTAAAAATTTCTTCTAATTACAGGAGATAGGTAGAAAAAAAAGTGTTAAAGTGCAGATGAGAATTTCCTCAACACTTTTAATGTGAAGTTTATTTAGATTGGGTGGCCAGGGAAAGCATCCCTGAGGAGGGGACTTGTCCTCTGTGAGTTGCATGACTAGGAGGAAGCCATCTGCCGTCTGAAAATTTTTCAGTCAGAGAGAATTGTAAAATACAAAGGCCTTAATAAGAGAACCTGGTTTGGTATAGGAATAAAAAGGCTGATGTGGCTGGCATCAACTAAATGAGGGGTGAAACTGATAGGGATGAGATTGAAGAAGTAGACAAGGACCAGTGGGGTTCTGTTAACCACAGTAAAGGGTTTAGATTTTATTTATTCTTAATGCCACTGGAAAGTGTAAAGTTGGAGAATGATTATCTGGTTTATATTTCAAAAAGTCATTGTGATGTGGGAGGAGGGCAAGAGTGGAAGAAGGGAAACCCCTTTAGTTTGGATGAAAATAAATAATGGCTTGGACTACTATAAGAATAGTGACAGTGAAATGAAGTCGATAGATTTGAGATATCTTTTGAAAGAGGAACTAAGTAAGACTTATTGATTGATTTCAGGTAAGGAAGGGAGAGAACTTCAGGAGAACCTCTAGGTTTTTCTTTTGAGTAAACTGGTGGTGGTACTATTTCCAGGAATAGGAAAGACAGGAAGTTGGGTGGAGTTATCAGATTTTTTGTGTGAAGGAGATATATCTACCACCCAGATTATTTTCTTAACTTTTTACTCTACTTGCTTTATTATACAATAACCCATTCCTACATCCATCAATCTGGTTTTTATGCCTTTTGATGTAAATTGCAATGCATTTCCATAAGAAAGGCTTTTAAATGCCCAGCTTTTCTCATTTTACAGATGAGAAAACTAAGGCTTGGAGGAAAATATGCTCAAGGTCTTACAGCTAGTTACTGGTGACTCTAGGATCAGCACGCAGGTTACCATTAGTCCAAGACTCTAATTTGATTATATTTTAACTTGTAAGAATAAAAGTGAATTTTGGAAATGGGACAAGTTTTTTCCACCAACTCACTTATGTGCTAAACTCTCTTAGACCTAAATTTCTAAGACAAAAATGCAAAAGATACAGTACTACAGTTGCATTTGACTGGATTGCAATGTTAGCACGGCACTTAGGTCATGTTGTTGGAAAGTACCTTCTAATGTTGTAGAATTGGAACGTTTTCAGACTTTGGTTCGGGAAAGTAGCTTGGGATTCTTCCAAGCATTAATCCTCTTCTTGGCAAGGCATTTGCATTTTAATTAGCAAATGTGCCTTGCATACCTACTATGCACTAAGCTTCATGCAAGGTTCAGATATCATAAAGGGAGTGATTCAAGTTCCATACTTTGAAGGAATTCAGCCTTTGACTTCTGTGTCAATTTTCTAAAATTTCTCTTTTTTACTATATGTTTGTTTAAAAATATAATAAAAACTGAAGTTCAAAAAGGTAGAGAAGCTTATTCAATCTGGGCACAACTTCAGCCTCTTTGATAAGCATATGACTGACATAGGCTGCAGAGTTCAATCCGTTGCTAGTAATGTGAAGGACAAACAGATTTTTCATTTGCTTTGTGTAAGCACCTTAATTTTCCAAGAAGTGAAAACATGCTATTTTAGTTTCTATCATATGGAATTAACTAGCTAGGTTATCAGTTAAGTCGGTATCCGACTTCCAGTACCCTGGAAGTTAATAATGACTGTAAGTTGGTACAGAAATATGAGACATGTTTGTCTTTAAAAGTCAAACTAATTGTCTCATATTGATGTTATTTTTATGCTTTCTTATAAAAATAAACATTTTCATGATTGAGTTCTGAGAATTTAGATTTTAAGGAAATTAACCCAATAGAGCATTGTGTTCTTTCTTTGCAGTGGTCATTTTCTGTTCCAAAATTTAATATCCTCCAACATCTCTCTCAGCTCATATCTTCCCAAATTCATTTCCCATTAGTATCCAATATGAATACTCAGTTGCAACCAAAGTATTTGTTATAATTCTCCAAAATCCAGTCCTAAATTTATTTCCTTCAGAGATTTTTATAGGTTAATCTATTACTTTTTATTTCTGTATTTCTCAGCCCCAAGATACCTAAATAGTTACTTTGCCATATACATTATTAATTTTATGGGTATTTAGTGCAGTAATTTAGACTCCACCCAACAGACTATAGTGATAAAAATTTTCTATTTCTTATTGATGCTGAAAAACCATATCAAATTTAAATTAATCTGTAAATCGTTTCTATACTGAAAGACATCTTTATGCCTTTGATAAGAAGAGTTTCTCTTTGGTGGAAAGTTCCAAGAAAAACACACATGGATTAAAAAAGGGATCTCCTCCTTCTTTCTTCTTTCTTCTTCTTCTTTCTTCTTCTTTTCTTCTTCTTCTTTCTTCTTCTTTCTTCTTTTTTTCCATCCCCAGTTCACTCTCCCACATTTGACAAAAAGAGAAATGGAATGGAATTTACTTCCTTGTTAGTAAGAATTAGAAAAGTATAGAGGGCGAAGAGACTAAAATTGACATTGATTTGAACTTATTTGGGATATAATCTTTCAACTAGAAGTTTACTTTTAAAAACCTTCTCTTTTTGACTGGATGTGGTGGTTCACACCGGTAATTCCAGCACTCTGGGAGGCAAGCGGGAGGATTGTTTGAGTCCAGGAGTTCAAGACTAGCCTGGGCAACATGGTGAGACCCTGTCTCTACAAAAAATTTAAAAAATTAGCCAGGTGTGGTGGTGCAATACCTGTGGTTTCAGCTACATGGGATGCTGAGGCAAGAGAATCACTTGGGCCCAGGAGGTCAAGGCTGCAGTGAGTCATGTTTGCACCCTGGCACTCCAGCCTGGGTGACAGAGTGAGACCCTCTCAAAAAACAAACAAACTCTTCTCTTTTTAAAAACATGATGCAAATACAAAATGACCTTAACTGTTGAATTAAGCAAAGTTATTTGTACCTTTTTTTTTTTAACAAAAACTTTAGAAACAGAGTTCAGTAAGGAAGTGAGATGTGACATTATTATCTATACAGTTCCTCATAAACGGAATATGTACCTAGTTTTATGAAATGTTAAATTACGTATTAATCTTTTCTTTGGCATCTCTGTCTTATGCCTGTGAAATATTCCTGAAATTTTTACGCTTAACATGGTGGGGCTGGCTAATTTGGTCAGAATCAGTACAACTTTGGTCAGAATAAAGTACTGTCAGGGATAAGACTTAAATGACAGCATCATTGACATTAGGAAGAGCTGGGGCTTAGGGCTAGCATAGGTAAGATTATAAAGTGAAATTAGCATTTGGTACCTCCCTATTTTTTTTTCTCCTGTCCCATTCTCGTTTTTACTTCTTAGTATTACTTTTCTGTATCTGCACACTATCTCCTGACTGTCTAGTTTCAGCACCCTCCCTTGTTCGCACTCACTATCACTTGGCATTTTTCCGTTATGTAATAGGTAGGTGTCAGGAAAGCTATTTGATTAATCTGTTCTATACTAGGTTATACTAAACTGATGTGAGGAATTATCACTGCCAAACCTACTCTGGGATATTTTCCTCTTAACTTCCTATGTAACCCCAAATAACAGAATTTCAAGCAAGACTGTAGGAACTTTTCTGCAAATCATGCTGTTAAATGTATTGTGCCTAATGTAACTGATTCTGGAAAGTATGAGGAAGATATCTGTGGTTCGTAGCCCCGTCTTTTATCACCACATTTCTTTAAGCAGCTTCACTTCTCTTGCCTGAGGATGGCCTTTCTCCATGTTTTACTTTTCACTGTCTTCTTACCAGAGTCCTCTGTAACAGTATTTTGTTGTTCAAAATAAATTAATTAAGGAGTACCCTGCATTTTGAGATTCTTTGTATATACTGAAATATAAGTCAGCTTCATCGTTTCTGAGTGACAATTCTTTTGGGGCATTGGGAAGCCTCTGATATTACAAGGTCTAGAGCCTGGATTTTGGTTCTTAGTCCTAAATTTGAATCCTAGGTCTGCCACAATTCTGTATTCAAAAGTGCCGTAGAGTATAAAGAATCAGGACAAAAAATTGCTATTAACCATTTGCTACCCAGAAACTATCATAATAATTAATTTTTTTTTCTTTTACTATTCTAAATTATTTTGTCTCTAACTGTCCTGGACATGTAATTACGTGGTCAAAAAATGTGAACTTTCTGGGAGATCTTGATAACATTACATTGTATCTTTCTGGCTCTGGAGCTCATACATTTCATCATACTAAATTTTCTCAGTCTTTGGGGCTTTATTTATTTTTTTATTAGGCAGTGTTAGATCTTGTAGCCAAAAACAGATTTTTTTTTCCTCTTTTGGTTCCAAATAGTCATCTGTTATTTTTGATTATTTGCTGAATTGTTAACTATACAGGAAACTTCCAGGCCTCATCTCACAGCAATGACTGTCATGTTGATAAACAATTATGATATCCCAGGTTATGTTAACCCTGCCTAAGTAGTTGCATGGCCCAGTGAGGATGCCTTACAGAAGCTATAGGTGATTGGCTCCGTTTTGTCTCCTACACCTAAAAATTTGCCATAGGTAACTAACTGCTTTGATCAACACAGGATGGGATCCTTTTAATCTGCATGTAATAAAGGACTGTATGTAAAAAAGGAACTTAACTCCTTACTACCCTGTTTCTGTCCTCTAGACAGCCAGATGGATCTTGTGTAAAAGTAGAAGTAGTCTTGGCTATAGAACAAGAACTGTTGATATTTCCATTTTAAAGAGTTGAATCAGTCTTGAGTTGGTAAGTAAAACAAAACCAAAACCAAACCTGGGATAAGCTACGAATAATTTACCAAAGTATTTCAAAACTTGACAGATGTAAAACATTAATATATAATTTATTCTTAGCAACTTAATCTCTTTATTGAGTGGTAGTGTTTCAGTAATAAAGCTGAGCTATTTGTGTACACTGACCTTAATCTAGTGGAAAACAGTAGGCTTTTAAATTGGCACATACACAAATCATCTTAGTATCCACAAAATGCCTTATTGTTAAATTACTGTTTTTAAGTCTTATGTTTTCTCTGACTACTTCTGATAGTATAAGGAAGCATCTCTATTGTATCATTCTTCAGAAAGCATATTTAAACAGTTTTTATAAGGTGAATATAAGCATATTTTCATATGTATCCTGGTATATTGGGAATTACTGCCACCGATTACTTCCCAGATAATCCCTTCTAACCATTGAGTATCTAGAAATGTTATGTTTTAAGTTGCGATGATTCTTAAAAACTGCTGAATTAAATAAGCTACACATTTTGCTGGAAATGGAACAAAACTTACTTGCTTTTTTGAAAGGAATTGATTTATTTCTTGATTTCTTCTCTGAATCTTGAGCACAAATTGATTTTTAAAGAATGTTGAATTTTCTATTTGGCTTTATAAAAGTTATAAAACATATACAAATAGAAAATAAAAGTTACGTTTACTGTTCAGTATTAATAAAACTGTTTGGTGAGTTGATTTATTTCGATCGAAGCTAACATATATTACCAAAGCAGATTTAAATAAATGATACTTATGTGTAAGACACTGCTGGATATTATAATTAAGACTTTAACATTCCTTTCATACTTGTAACACTAATTCCAATTATTATGTGAAATTTGGTATATGATTTTCCTAATGAGATTACATTATTATCATTACAAGTTTCGCAGTATTTGTGTAAATGTGTTACTCAACCAAATAGTGTAAATCTGAGGCAAATCTTTGCATTTGTAGAAACTAGAGCAACTTTAAATCCCAGAACCCCTTCCCTATAATGTTCTTAGTAGATTTCTTCTAAGTGCTTTGCCACTAGTCTCTTTAGTAGCAGGAGTAATACCAATAACCAAAGTAAGCAATTATAGTTCAAGCAGTCTTTCTGCCAAAAGTTTATTCACATTTAAAGGAAAGTAGGAGTGTTGGATATTTTTGAATTATCTATGCCATTGCTTTCCAGACTGATTAAAATTGGCAGAAATTATTCAAATACTGTGAGGATGAATTTTGTCACCACCCTCCATTCCCCACACCTGATAGGACATCTAACACTAATTGGCTATTTTCAGAAGTTTGTGTATACGAGCAGTAGTTGAGAATGAATAGTTTTTCCATTTTTTTCCTATTTCTTTATGCCTAGATTACTTTTTGGTGGCTGTGATCTTCCTTTGCCTCTCTTTTCTATTTCTCCTCTCTTCTGTCCAGCCCCAGTATAATTCTTAAGCATCACTTTTGTTTAGTCATTCCTGTTTTTTTTTAATCCATGATGATGTCTCCTATTGCCAACTAAAATCCTCAGTTTAGCATGCAAGTCTTACAAGTGTGGACCCAGCCTACTCTTCCAGCCTCACCTCCAGTTATTCTCTCCCATACCAATGACATTGGTCTGTGTCTCACCATGATATGCTTTGTACTTCTTTTTAAGCTTCAAAAGTTTTAGTATGTTATCTCCTTACCCCCTCTCCTAATAGCTTCACCTTCTGTAGTCTTTAAACCAGTGCATATTATATTTATACAGTTGTACTGTATATATAGGATTAGGTCTGATTATGAAAGATTTGAAAGCTAATCAGAGAGGTTTGCATTTTATCCTAAAGCCAATGAAAGTAGCCAAATGTTTGAAAGGAATATATGATTAATCTGGCACTGATGTGTAAGAGACACTAGAAGAGTTAAGAGATTAGCATGGAAACCTTTAAAGGAAGAGTCAAATTTCCCAGGATAGGTAGAACTGATACCTGGGGGTGAAGAAGAGATATCAGGTTATCAAAGTTAACAAATCTTGAGATACAGAGAATGACAGAATAAGGGAGCTTATGAAGGAGAGCTGGTTTTAAGGAGGAATATGATTTAGATGTGAAATAGGTTTAGTTGCAATGATGATATAAATTTGGACTTAAGATTAGAGCCTGAGCATTCAGACTTGTTTCTCAAACTCAGGATGGAATGCTTAGAAGTTTAATTCAAATAAAAATGACAAAATTACATATGTATTAAGAAAGTATATGTTGATGGGGTATGGTTATATAAAATAGTAAGGGTAATACTAGCATATACTTTGTTTCTAATATAATATTAAGTAACTTGAATCACCTTTAACTAATTGTCATTGAATTAGCAATTAGTAATTGATTTTTAAAAAACTTTTATTTTAAAATTTTATTTATTATTTGTCTCACTTCTCCATTGTTCTTATAGACCTTTTTAAAAGTGTCAGATTTATTGGGGTATAATTTACATACAATAAAATTAATCTATTTTAGACATATAGTTCTTTTAGTTTTGGTGAATAATAGAGTTAATTCAATCACTATCACAATCAAAATACAGATTTTTTAAATCCCCCATAAAATTCGCTGGTTCTTTTGAGAATGCAGTTTTACCTTGTAAAGTATTTCATTGAAATAAAAGTTTTTAGTTTTAAACAATCAAGTTATTATAGAAGTGGATTTTGGAGTATAGCCAGGTCTTACATTGGGGACCACATTTATTGATTTCTGATAGATTAATTTATTTTTTAAGAGACAGGGTCTTTCTTTGTCACTCAGGCTGGAGTGCTGTGGTGAGATCATAGCTTTCTACAACCTTGAACTCCTGGGCTTATGATAACTTAATTTGAATTTCTTGTTTTTAACTGAGCAATTTAAGAACGGGACTTAATGTAAATGTGTACTTTTACTTTCTTACTTCCTGCTCCCCTATCCTTTTTTTCATTTAATTTTCTTCCTAAAATCAGTTTCTTCTCATGATCTCTGTGTTGGACTGTGTATTCCTCCTATGTGCTTTTCTTCCCTCATTCATGGCACTTATCACGTTATTATAACTGATAATTACCTGTCTGTCCTGTTAGTCTGTCTCACTGAGGTGGTTCATTGTCTTGATCATTATTTGATCCTTATCCTCTAACTCAGTAATTGACATAGTAGGTAATAAATATTTTCTGAATGTGTTTTTCTTGTCACTTTGACTCAAATACTTTAGAATAATATTAGACTCTTTAAACCCTCCTCCTGATTACCAAGTTTTATCAATTTTTCTATCTTTATAAGATTTTTTATATCCTCATCCATACATTTTTATTTTCATATTCACTTCCTTGTCTGGGCTTTTCCCACCTAAGACCAGGGGTTCTTTGTTTCAATCTTTTGTTTTTCTTTTTTACCGTGTATACTACTGCTAATTCAGTTTTGTGTAAATTGTTCTCTTATCCAGAAAGCTCAGTGGGATCTGTGTTGTTTTCCACGAAAAATGTAAACTTATGTGTCTAGCATTCAAGACCTTTATCATTTATTTAAAAGGTTTGAGTGTCTGATAACATCAAATGCACTGTGATGGGTGATTTGTTAGGCTGTGTAATTTGTCCCCAACCCACTTTTCCTGTTATCTTTTTCTACTTCCCTACTTAAAATTCTCCACAATGTCTAATTTGGTTGCTTACTTTTCTCTGAATACGCTTTTTGCTTTCCAGCTGTTACTTGTGCTATTTCACTAATCTGGTATGTTCTTCTTTTCCATTTCTTTCTGAATCTTACCCAAATCAAGTCCCACCTTCAACATCTTTGACCATTGTAATCAACAGAGTACTTTCTTTTGACCTCGTTTAGGAGATTTTACTATCATTGCTATTCATTTGTTATATTGCCTTGTATTATTTTTGTTTCTCTCTTTTTTATTTATAAATGTGCTTTATAATATAGGCATTTATTATGCCTTTAACATAGGGCTTGTGCCTGTGGTCCTCAATAAATATATATTTGATTAGAGCATTTAGATACCTGTTTGCACTTATGTATAGAAACTTAATGAGAGAATATTATAGTGATTCACTTTATATCTAATAAAATTCCAAAATATAATGGCTGGTACACTAAACTTTAGCATCTATGAACAGAAGTATTATAGAACAACTGTCAAGATTTTAAAGTGAATTTTACAGGAACAACATGTATTACAGTACATTTGTTAAACACTTATTTTTTTACTACATCATTATTTTGCTGGAAGAAATTAATGTTGGCAGATAAAGCTATTATATAACGAAATATTTTGTAAAAACATTTGGCTTGACTAATGCAGTACTTGTTTAATTGATCTTTAGTTTTTATAATAAATTCTACAGTTTTTACATGATAAGTAAAAGTAAATGTAGAGTTTAGGGAACCCATTTTTAGGAAATTTAAATCATACACATAATACAGTGATTTTCTACTTTTATCTTCAATTTCCACAGTAGCTTTATTAAGGAGTCATGTCAGTGACAGTCTCAATTGGGAAGTCATTTATCTAGTCTAAATTCTGTACTCTTGTATCCTTATAGATGGGAAAAACCTGGGGACTCTACAGGTTAACATATTTTTATTACTCAGTTTGGGAGGAATAGGGAATAAGGCCTTATCTTTTAGAGATCAGAAGTGTTGAGAGTTCTGAACAGTTGTTTCATTTCAACTTAATAATATGCTTGGTAAGGGTAGGTAAACCAAATGGATGGGGCTTTAGGCATCACTGTTGTAGAAAAAGCTTTAGAGGCTATTTTGTGGCTGGGATATAGAGATATAGAGTGCAGGGCTAGGAGGAAGGGAAAGCATGGGGATTTAGAAAAAAGAAAGATTGGGAATATCCCAAGGGCAAGACCTGTGTTTTTGGAGAGTGGTTGAAGACATCTTTTGCTTTTTGGTTTGAAAAAAGAATAGTTTCCATTACTGCTGTAACAGATTCCCACAAATTTAGTGTCATAAAAGAACATAGATTTATTATCTTAAGTTCTGGAGGTCAGAGGTCTAAGTGGGTATGGCGGGCATTTTCTCACCTTTTTTAGTTTCTAGAGCCTGCCTGCATTCCTTGGCTCATGGCCCCTTCTTCCATCTTCAGTGCATATAAAGCTAGCCTCTACTTTCATTGTTACATGTCCTTCTCTCACTTTGAGCCTCCTACTACCCTCTTACAAGGATCTTTGTGATTATCTTGAGCGCACAGGGCTAATCCAGGCTAAGCCCCTACCTGAAGACCCTTAATTTAATCACACCCACAATGTCCCTTTTGCCATAGAATGTATAGATTCTGGGGATTAGGATGTGGACATCTTTAGGGGGATATTATTCAGCCTATCACAATGATTATGAGAGACTTGACAAGCATCTTCAAATATATTTGAAGGAAGGGCTGATGTGCGAAAGGTGGAAGAAATGTTAGTCTTTTTTTCTGTGTGGTCCAAAGGGATAGAATTAGAATTTGTGAGTAGAAATTACAGAGACAGATTCGTACGTGATTTAAGAGAGAACTTTCTAACCATCAGCTGTAAGGATGGAGTGGGCAGTCTCAGCAGCAGTATGTCCTGTACGCTGGCAGTGTTGAACAGAGGATGAGCAACCTCTTCCTAGAATTGTTGTAGATAGGATCTATAAACACTGGCAGATCTACCCTTGCCAACCCTGAGATCAAGTGATTCTCTCTGCATAGCTCATGCTATTATAATTTGGATATGAAACATAATCCCTGCCTTAAGTAATTCAACTTCTACTCCATTAGTTGCTGTATTGCTTTATTGTCCCTCATTTAGTACTGCAGTAAACATAAGGCCTAAAAGAAAGATTGAAAACAAGGGCTGTAGATTTAGGAACCTACTGCTAAGACAATGACCTACTTTTGTTTGGTGAAGTTCTTGTGGGTTAAATATATTTTCACTTGTTTTGAATGACTCATTCTTCCATTCAGGTGAAAAATACTCATACTTTTTTTTTTTTTTTTTTTTTTTTTTTTTTAGACGGAGTTTCTCTTTTGTTACCCAGGCTGGAGTGCAATGGCGCGATCTCGGCTCACCGCAACCTCCGCCTCCTGGGTTCAGGCAATTCTCCTGCCTCAGCCTCCTGAGTAGCTGGGATTACAGGCACGCGCCACCATGCCCAGCTAATTTTTTGTATTTTTAGTAGAGACGGGGTTTCACCATGTTGACCAGGATGGTCTCGATCTCTTGACCTCGTGATCNTTTAGTAGAGACGGGGTTTCACCGTGTTGACCAGGATGGTCTCAATCTGTTGACCTCGTGATCCACCCGCCTCGGCCTCCCAAAGTGCTGGGATTACAGGCATGAGCCACCGCGCCCGGCCTAATACTCATACTTTTTAACAATTTGAATGGATGGCATTCCTAAAAACTATGTGGAAAGGAGCTTGAGTATTTAATCTTATATTTTTCCAAATAGGAGAAACTTTTTTTTTTTTTAATTTAGTAGACCTATCTGTTCATCCATGTTGAATATTTCATGGTTTTGATTGTAACCAATCAATTTGAGCCAATTTCAGTAATTTCAATGGAGAGATGTAGTCCTTGCTAGTAGTTCACTTTCAGATAGACTCAAAAAGCTTTTCTGTATCTCAGGGAATCCAAGTCAGATGTCTGTACATGGTGGGTAGTAGCTTTTATAAGCTGGTAGTCAGTGAATATTGCATTGGGTGAGCTGAAAAAGTTTATGTACTTTCGGACATCTCATAATGTATTATGTAGCAAATTTGTTTTCTCCATACCTTTTTAATAACCTTATAGTTTAAAACTTTTTTTTTTTTGAGTGGGGTACTGTATTTTTTTCTTGAGAGGTATTTTTGCTGAAACAGAGTGAAATTGAACATATTTGCTAACCAGTCTGGCATCATGCAACATCATGGCATTTACCTTTTTTCCCTCAGGCTGTTTTGCCTCATACTTTCTATTTAAGTATGACTTACTAATGATATACAAAAAATTTCCATGGTTTCTCTACCTTCTTCCTTACACTTCAATCCTGTCCTGGATGGTAAATATGCTTAAGGGTCCTCTTAGGTAAATCCAGTGTCAAGTTAAAAATTCTGTACTATTCATTTGACAATGAAAAGAGATAGTCCCATTTGAGGGTGTGACCAGAGTATAAATCATTAAGTAATAGTATCAGAAAGGGCTTTGACAAGTTGTCTTATCTAACCCTCTGCTTTAAAGAGGCAAATGACCTAATTCGTTAGTTTCCTCAACATGCAGACTCTAAACCAAGGTTTCATAAAATTCAGGCTTTAGAGCCTTCAAGAACCCTCTAAAGCTGCATGCAGAATTTCTGTGGTGGTGTCTTTTTATGAGATGAGGGTCCATCAACTTTTATTTATTCATTCATGAATTATTCCCTCCCTTTCTCTAATACTTCAATAAATGTTATGTGAAGCTTGTACCAGGTATTTGGGCCATACTCTTAATATATGATTCCTAATAAACTTGACCTTTCTTTTTATCGACAACCTATAGGAAGTAGCCAATCTTAAAACAAGGAACCAGATGTAAGGACTATGGCTTTGTAATTCTGTTTGCTTTGAGATGTATTTCTGGACTGCTCTTGGATTCTTGTTATACTCTATTGTCTGAAACCACCTTGATGTCTTTTTTTTTTTTTTTTAAATCTATATGTGTTTGGATTTGGCTTTGCTTACTGATTGTCTGGTGTGGAATTTGGTGATCTGGATGCTGGATTGAGTGCTTAGAATTCGTGTTGTTTCTGGAATTTTCTCTCTCATCATTAGTGTGAATTGACTTTAAAGCTGTATATAAAACGTGCTCTGCCCATATCTCTCTCTTTACCTTTTTACTGACTGTAAGGGAGGAAGCTTAGATAGCAATTCTTGTTTTTTATTTAATTGGAATTTTTATTGAGATAACTAAATTCACATGTAGTTATAAGAAATAATAGAGATCTTGTGTACCTTTCCCTTAGTTTACACCAATGGTGACATCTTACAAAACTATAGTATAATATCACAGTCAGCATATTGACATTGATACCACCAACAGATTTCTCTAGTTTTACTTCTACTCATTTGTACATGTGTATGTGTCATAGCATCCTTAGGGTGTTACTTCACCCTAAGGTGAAGAAACACCTGTAGCCGGTGGCACCTCTACCTGAGTTTTGCTTGCACCCACTGGGCTCGTTCTGAACACTCGGCCTGGCAGGCTGTGCTTGGTTCACAATACCTGCCCGTATCCCGTGCCTGCCAAGGGTGAGCCAGGACAGAGTGGTGAGGGGCGTGTGAGTGAATGAGTGTGGGGTCTGGCCTCTGCACACAGGCAGGCATGTCAGCTGCTGTGGTTGGGGGAACAGGCAGCTCCATGCAAGGGTGCTTCTGTAGCTGGCATACCACAAGTGGCTTCTGGTACAGGTACCAGTGTCTGGATAAGGGAATGTGGTGGTGGCACCTAAACGCTGGGAGACACCGGGAACAGCAGAACCCCATTGCCTGCAGTGCAGCAAGTTGGGGAAGCTGTTTCAGGGAGGCATATCTTGGCCCATTTGTGTTAATAGCTCTTTCAGTCTCACTGCCTGGCTCCGGCTTGCAGCTCCTGAGCTGGCCCGGCTCCACTGCTGCTTCCCATTGCATGTAGGGCCACTTGGTGCCGGTGGAGGGCAGGAGGGCTGTAGTGTTACAGAAGCTCTGGCTTGGGGAAATCCCGAGGTCTGGTCCCCAAGAAGGGTTGCCACCCTTCAATCCTGCAGTCTGAGAGTGTGTCACTGCCCACAGCTTGGTGAGACGGCCAGGAATGTGTTACAGCCCCTTTAACTCCTGCCGTTTAGTGGGTCCTGAGTTCTTGTCCCGCATCCAGGAAGAATGAGATTATGAGGACAACTGTAGGATGAGCAAGGCAGAGAGGAGCTTTACTGAACAACAAAACAGTTCTCAGTGAAGAAGAGACTCAAAGTGGTTCTTATCTGCAGGCAGATTGTGCTGGCAAGTATCCAAGTCTGACTGAGTCTTGGGGGTTTTTATAGGCACAGAAGGGAGGAAGTGTGTGCTGATTGGTCCTTGGGTGAGCCAGGGAAAAGCACCATTCCATTGGCCAAAAGGCATCAAGGAAGTTCTCACTCCTAGTCCTGGGCTCCACCCAGTACTGGCAGCTGGACCTCCAGGCTTCAGGCCTTCCCTTGCTTGAAGGTACGGTTTCACCAGGTACCGTCCCTTTCCCACCTGGGAACCTGCCTACCACCTGCTGCCATCAGCATGCAGCCAGCAGCACCCAGGCTGTCCACAAGAGGGTAGGGCGAAGCCTCCCTCCCATGCTTGTCAGCACCCAGAGTTTCGCTTCAAAAGAAGTTTATGGAGAGGGCTGAGGTGCCGGGTGGAGGCTGGTAGGTCAGCGCCACCACAAGCGCTTGTATACCCGGCCTTGTTGCGACAGCACCTGGGCTTAGTTATCAAGACACGTCCACAACTTTGCTCAATTGCCGAGTGAGCAGGGAGAGGCCAGGGAGCAGATGCAGGCACTTCTGAGCCTGCAGGGGTAGGGGGCTTCCTGCCCCTAGAGAGCACAGGGATACCCGGTCTGGAGTGCTGCTGGGTGGCTACACCTGCAGCGGGGAGTGCAGGGCTCCCACTCTGCCAACTCAGTAGGGCCCGGGGCTCCTGCTGGGATGCCTGTTCCCAGCCCCTGCTAGCTCTGAGGAATGTGCAGCTCCAGCTGCATCTCCCTGCTGCAGCTGACATCCTCTCAGTGACCACTCTACATGGGCTGACATCATATGTATATTTAGTTCTAAATAATGTGTTTTGTTTGTTTGTTTGGTTTTTTTTACACAATAATTTATTTATTGAGAGCCTCCTCTCCCCACCTCGCAGTCTGTAGGTCACTTTTTCTGCTTGTAGATTTTATGGGCAAGCCCCAGAAAGATAGCTGGGGGCAGGGGTGCTGCGTATTGTTCAATGAGACCTGTAATGTGGCTATAATTGTCTTCCTCATACTGCGAGAACATGGCGGGCAGATCCAGCTCCTCATATAATGCCTTCACCCGGGCCACCTTCTCAGCTTCCTTCTGCCCGTAATTTTCCGTGAGGATCTGGTACTGTTCCGGAGTGGCCCATTGCAGACACTGAACCACCAGTCAGCTTCATTTGTTGTCCTGGATGTCAGTGCCAACTTTGCTGATCACACTGGGGTCCCCAGACAGGTCAAGGTAATCATCCTGAATCTGAAAGAACTCTCACATCTCCAGCAAGATCTTGGCATTGACATGCTCCTTCTCGCCATCAGTTCCTGCCATGTACATGGCTGCAGCTACTGGAAAGTAGAAGGAATAGAAAGCTGCCTGGTACTTGGCAATAGATTTGTACCTCTTTTCAGTGAAACTGCCAACATCCACAGTGCCTGGGGGGCTGTGTTGAGGTCCAGGGTCTGCCCAGTGTGATAGGAACTCTGCAGGAAGAGCTCAACCAGGTTCAGGTAATAGGGCTGCTCCCAGCCGTAGAGCTTCAGCAGGCGGTAGATACATGCTTCCGGAAGGATAGCATCATTGATGGCATCCAAACCCACGCCTGGCTTCTGATATCAGCAGATCTGTCCCCAGCGGGTGAGGGATGAATCCATGATGTCATCTGTCACCAGGAAGAAAGCTTACAGCAGTTCCACACACCAGCCGATAGTCAGGGCCGGCTGGAGACTATCAGCATCGTTTCCTTGGCTCCATCAGCTCCCGGAACGCTACTAGCACCGTCAAACCCCGGTGATACTTGCCTCCAATGGCTTTGTACTCCAGGACGTCCTTGACGCGGGCAATAGCATCTCCTGTCTCTGGGTGCCCCATCTCCTCCTCAGTCAGCACCGTAACGATCTAGGAGAAGTGCTGAACGAAATCTTGCTTTTTTGTGGGCATAAACATCTAATTTCTGGTCTCCATTCATTCTGAGGGAGGAGCAAAGGGCTCTGTTCCTGGATACCGGTTCCTGCTCCTATACAGTGTTACCATTTTTGTGTATCCAGCACCACAGACAAGATACAGAACAGTTCCATCACTGAAAGTATCCCTCTTATTATTGCTCTTTTAGAACCACACCCACTTCGTTGTCACCCCTCCTTCTTCCTACTCCCAGCAACCACTAATCTGTTCTCTATTTCTACAATTTTGTCATTCGAAAACTGTTACCTAAATGGAATTATATGAGACATAACCTTTTGAGAATTATAGAATCTTGAGATTCATCCAAATTGTTGCATGTAGCAACTGTAGCAATTTTTCATTGCTGAGTAGTATTTTTGTGTAACCATTCACTTGTCGAAAGACATAGACTGATTCCAGTTTTTGGCTATTACAAGTAAAGCTGGTATGAGCATTCATATGCAGGTTTTAATGTGACCATAAATGAAAAGGTAATATTGGCTCATGAGTTGGGAAATGTTCCCTCCTTTTCTATTTTCTAGAAGAGATTGGCAAATTATATAAAACTGGGGCTGGGCGTGGTGGTTCACGCCTGTAATCCCAGCACTTTGGGAGGTCTGAGGCGAGTGGATCACCTGAGGTCAGGAGTTTGAGACCAGCCTGACCAACATGGTGAAACCCTGTTTCTACTAAAACTACACAAAAAAATTAGCTGGGTGTAGTGGCAGATGCCTGTAGTAATCCCAGCTACTTGGGAGGCTGAGGCAGGAGAATTCGCTTGAACCTGGGAGGCAGAGGTTTCAGTGAGCTGAAATCACGCCATTGCACTCCAGCCTGGGCAACAAGAGCGAAACTCCATCTCAAAACAAACAAACAAAAAACTGGCATTAATTTTTATTTACGTATTTGATAAAATTATCCAGTAGAATTAGTCTAGGCCTGGAGATTTCTTTTTTCAAAGCTTTTAAATTACAGATTCAATTTTTAAAATGTTTATAAGACTATTCAGATTGTCTTCATCTTAGTGGAGTGGTTTTTGAGGAATTGTTCATTTCTTCAAAATTGTTGAATTTATGAGTATAAAATTGTTGATAATATTCCCATATTATCCTTTAAATGGCTGCAGGATCAGTAGTAATAGACCCTGTTTCATTTCTGATATTGGTAATTTGTATTTTCTCTATTTTTGCTAATCTTCCTATATAGAGGTTACTAAATTTTAATGTTTTTTAAAAACTTCCAGAGAACCAGTTTTTTTAAATTGATTTTCTTTATTGATTTTTTTGTTTCCAATATCATTAATTTTGCTTTTATCTTTATTTTCTTCTGTTTGTTTTACATTTATTTAGCTCTTCTTTTTATAGTTTCTTGAGGTAATAGATTATTGATGTGAGACATCTTCTTGTTTCTACTATACATTTTTAGTGCTATAAATTTTCCTGTTGGCACTACTTTAGCTACATTTCACATATTTTAATTTTATATTTTCATTTTCATTCAGTTCTGTGTATTTTTAAAAGTTCCTTTGAGACTTCCTTTTTGTCATATGGATTATTTGCCAGTACGTTGATTAATTTTCTTATGTTTAGAGATTATCCTCTTTTCTTTCTGTCATTGACTTTTAGTTGGATTCCATTATGGTCAGAGAACACAATATATGATTTCAATTTTTAAAAATTTGCTGAGGTTTGTTTTTGGGCCCAAGATAACAGCCTTTCTTGGCGAATTTTCCACTAGTGTTTAAAAAAAGGTATATTCTGCTGTTGTTGGGTGGGGTGTTCTATTTATGTCAGTTAAATTGTTTGTTAATTTTGCAGTTCAAAATAACCTTGCTGATTTTCCTTCTAGTAGTTTTATCAGTTGATGAGTGGAACATGTTGAAGTCCCCAGCTATAATTGTGGACTTGTGTGTGTCTCCTTTCAAGTCTGGCAGGTTTTACTTCATGTATTT
This sequence comes from Cebus imitator, assembly GCF_001604975.1. Lineage (NCBI taxonomy): Eukaryota > Metazoa > Chordata > Mammalia > Primates > Cebidae > Cebus > Cebus imitator. Next base: position 6,370,798 of record NW_016107347.1, on the reverse strand, counting down.
CGAGGCTCTATTATTTGGTACATATACATTTAGAATTATTATGTTTTCCTAGTAGATTGACCCTTCTATCACTGTGTAATATTCTTGTTTGTCTCTCATAATTTTCTTTACTCTGAAATCTACTTTAGCAGATGTTGATATAGCTACCTCTGCTTTTTAAAATGTTTACATAATATAATTTTTTTATCCTTTTACTTTTAGCTTACCTAATGTTGAATTTGGACCAAGTTCTTGTAGACCAAGTATAGTTTGGTCATGTGTTTTGTATGTATGCTGCCAATTTTAGTCTTTTGATGAGTGTGTTTAGACCATTTATATTTAAGGTAATTATTAATATGTTAGAGCTTAACTCTGCCCTTTTATTACTCTCTCTCTCTCTCTCTCTCTCTCTCTCTCATATATATGTCTCTCTCCCTCTCTCTCTTTATATATTTGTGTATGTATACATACATTACTTGTTACAGACAGTCATCCTGTTTAAGTTTAGCATGAAATCCTGCCACATTTTGTGGGCTGTGATTTTAATAATGATGGTTAAGTCCCAGAGCCTTTGTAACATTATTTTGATCTATGAAGTTTATCTGATACCACTGGGGTCTCATGGGTCTCTATTGGTATTGCCACAGGAGACAGAAGGGCTTTCCCAGGCTGGGCCACCTCATGTTTCTGGGTGAAAAGGTAGTTTCAGGCCTTTGAGGCCAAAGGTGCGTCTCAGGATAAACACTTTTAAAGGAATCCCTCTTGCCAGTGCCATCTGGCCCTCTACCCCAGTATCCCTTTGTGGGACAAGAGAATCTCAGATCTTGTGGGAGAAGGAGATTGCTTTCCCTGGCTGCTTCTTATTAGCAAGCTTCCTAGTCATATACCCTCTTGATTTTGGCTTGTCAGGTTTACCTGGTGTTGTTGAAGGTATTGCTGTTCAATCCTGGGGAGGAATGACCCTACCTGGACTGCCTTCTGTGTCAAATTGGTGGTTGGGTCATGCTGAGACTGGCTGTCTTTCTTCTGTAGAGTAGAGGGCACATACAGTTGTGAAATCCCAAACCAGTTTGCTGTCCTCTTATTACCCTACCTTCCAAAGTTTTCTTTTGGCTGTCTCTTGCATTATTTCTTGGGTTTATTAATTTTAATTTGAGGGTAACTCTTCCCAACACTACCTTTTTTTTTTTTTTTTTTTGAGGATAACTCACTTCTTATATACTGACACAGTGACCACGTGTGGTCATGTAAAGGTTGAATTTATGTACATTATCTTTAGCAACAAGAAATAATATGTATATAAGTTTTAAAAATGAATCGAAATTGGCTAATTAAAATTTTGTTTCAAGCAGCTAAACTTTAGTTACTTGAACTTTTTCTTAAGTGGGACATGTTAACGGGAAAACAGTCAAATGTTGAGGCATTAAAGTATATACAATGAATGTGTTCTCTCTCTCTCTGTGTGTGTGTGTGTGTGTGTGTGTGTGTGTGTGTGTGTGTGTATGTGTATCTATCTGTTCCTCATATTTTCCCTTTTTTGTGCTTTCTCTGTTCTGATGGCTTTTTTCCCCACTCTGACTTGCCTTTTCACTCTCTTAATGGTATTCTTTGATGAAGATAAGTTCTTAATTATAGTGTAGTCTAACTTATTAATTGTTAAAAATGATTAATACTTTCTGAATTCTGCTTAGAAATATTTGCAGAGCCCAAGGTAATGAAGATACTCTTTGTTTTCTTCTAACAGCTTTATTGCTTTGACTTTCACATTTAGATACACAGTCTATCTGGAATTGATTTTTATTTGTTATGTGAGGACTCAAGATTCATTTTTTTCCCCATATGAATTTTTAGTTCATTCAGCTCTGTTTATTTAAAAGACATCCTTTCCCCATCACATTTGTAGCATCAGCTTTCTTATAAATCAGGTCTCTGTGTGTGGAACTCTTTCTGGACTCACTATACCAGTGGCAACTGGTCCAACTCTTTCTAGACCACGATATTGTCCAGTAGCAATACAATGCAAGCCACAAATATGAACTGTATGTGCAACTTTAAATTTTCTAGTAGCCATATCTTAAAAAGTAAAAATAAATTTATGAATTTTAATAGCATGTTTTATTGAATCCTACACGTGAAAATATTAACATGTAATCAGTAGGAAATTATTAATGAGATACTTTACATTTTTTGGTACTATGTTTTTGAAATTGGGCATAAATTTAACATGTGTGGCACATCTCAAGTTAGACTCCAAATTTTCATCAGAAATACTTGGTCTGTATTTAGGTCTCATACAATTCACAGTTGAATAAGTAGGTTCACATACCAAAGTTTGTCCAAATCATACTTCAAAGTTTTCTAATAACTGGATCACTTATCAGTTATTATATTTAAATTAACTAAAAATTTAAAAATTACAACTAGAGTTCCTGAATTACACTAGCTACATTTTAGGTACTCAGTAGTCACATGTGTCTTGTGGCTATTGTATTGGATAGTGCAACTCTATTCTATTCTACTGTCAGTTTTTACTCTAGAATATACTTTGGTAATTACTGTCACTTTATAATAAATCAGAGTGGTAGTATAAGTCCTCCAACTTGTTTTTGACTATTGCTTTGGCTATTACTAATCCTTTAAATTTTCATATAAATTTTAGAATCACCTTGTCAACATTTATTAGCATTTTTTTCTCACAGTTTACTGTTTATATTGTTAGCTGCATGTGTGACAACAAGAAATCTAAAGTGATATTGAGCTATTGTTATGGGTGGAGGGTGTCCAGGCTCTTGGCATTTTAAACAAAGAATTGGACAAAATGCACAAACAAAGCAATGGAAGAACGAAGCAACAATAGCATATATTTATTGAAATGAAAGTATACTACATAGAGTGGTAGTGGGCTCCAGCAGGTGGCTCAAGAGCTCCTGTTATGTAATTTTCTAGGTTTTAAATACCCTTTAGAGGTTTGCCATTGGCTACTTGGTTTACACCCGATGTAAATGAAGTAGTGGCTCACAATCAGTCTGATTGGTTGCAAAGGTGACCAATCAGAGGCTGAAGTGAAGTTACAAAGTTACTCTCTATGCAAACTTGTGATTGGTTGCAGAAAGTCACCAGTCAGAGGCTGCAGTGAAGTTACAAAGTTACACCCCTATGCAAATGAAGACTTGGCCTGTGACCAGTCCGATTGGTTGCAGGGAAAGAACAATCAGAGGTACTATCATTTTTCATCTGCAACTGCAGAAAAAGTAGGGGCATTACAAAGGGAGTAGCCTCTGATCCGTTTGTTACTTGAGTGTTGAGAGATGGAGTTTTCCTTTTAATTCAGTTTTAGGAAGTCAGCATGAATTGGCCTTATTCCCTGCTTCCAGACACTGTTCTCCTGCCTCACTATGAATGCTGGATAAATAGTTGACTTTCCTAACTGAACAACTGGTTCCAGAACACTAGCCTTAGTGTTCCTGCCATTCTATTATCTGCATCTCTTTAAATATACTTTTCCAGATCATTCTGAATATCAGTTATTTGGGCCACAAATGCAAACCACAGGACAGAATTTTAACATATAATATAGAATAAAGGAAAAAAAAGTAAATAAATACATTTCTTTTTTTCTTCTTATTTTATCAGGGAGTGGAGTCTGTGAAGGTATTAGGACCAGAGAAGAGGTTGGAGTAGCTGCTGATTTTGGAAATTACATACTGCTCTATCATTTCTAGTACATAGCACAGGGCCAGGCACACACTAGCTATTCAGATCTTTGGCTAAATAACAGCATTACTCTATTACTCTGTTACTGCATACTGAGACTTTTTGGCTGAAAGTCTGAGTAATTTTTTTTTTTTTCCTTTTAGTCAGGGTCTTACTCTGTCACCCAGGCAGGAGTACAGTGGTGTGATCTTGGCTCACTGCAACCTCCACCTCCTGGGTTCAAGCGATTCTCCTGCCTCAGCCTCCCGAGTAGCTGGGATTACAGGCACTCACCACCATGCCCGGCTAAGTTTTGTATTTTTAGTAGAGATGGGGTTTCGCAATGTTGGTCAGACTGGTATCGAACTCCTGACCTTGTGAACTGCCCGCTTTGGCCTCCCAAAGTTCTGGGATTACAGGTGTGAGCCACCGCGCCCAGCCATGTCTGAGTAATATTATAAAAAGTAATATATGGCATTTGGCTTTGTGACTTTTTTTAGAATATGAAAAGTGGTATTTGGGAACATAATTACAATAGAATTGCTGTATAATGTGGTATAACTCATGATGCGTGATATATGACTAGAAAGTGAATTGTTCTAATTTAAATAGAACACTATTGAAGTAAATTATCTTATGTTTTTAAAGTAGTTCTCAAATTGTATTCATGCTAGACGAATTATCTGGCTGATTGTTTTAATAGAAACATCTCTACATTGGCCAGACACGGTGGCTCACACCTGTAATCCCAGCACTTTGGAAGGCCGAGGTGGGTGGATCACAAGGTCAAGAGATTGAGACCATCCTGGCCACCATGGTGAAACCCTGTCTCTACTAAAAATACAAAAATTAGCTGGGCATAGTGGCACGCACCTGTGGTCCCAGCTACTTGGGAGGCTGAGGTGGAAGAATAGCTTGAACCCAGGAGGCAGAGGTTGCAGTGTGCCGAGATTGCATCACTGCACTCCAGACTGGTGACAGAGCAAGACTCTGTCTCAAAAAAAAATAAAAAAATTAAAAAAGAAGAAAAGAAGTATCTTTACATTTAAATGTCTTTGATTTCTTCATCACCCAAATGAACTGACTTATTAAATTCTTATGTTCAAAAAAATTTTCATGTGGGAATAGACCATCCTAAAGTAACATCTACAACAGTTCTTTTAAACTAGGACATGTTTAAAGCTTCATATGACTTATGGCATTAGGTTGAACAGTCAAGAAAGCATTAATGGGATTTCTTTTTCTGATAATATGGCTCACCAATTCAATTATAAAACATTTAAAACATATTTGATTAAAAAAAAGTCATGACAACAAAGGGTCATTTTAAATGAATTAGATAAGTCTGCAAATGGAATGAGTAGGAGACCAGCGAAATGAGAGAACTTTGAAGCCACTGGATGACCTGGGGACATACACATACACAGACCTAGGTAACCTGGAATCTTGGAGTAAAAAGGTGCTGGGGCCTAAGATATAGGCTTCCACAGTTTGGGGAGCCAGATTAGAGACTAGAGACTACGAAAAAGGTGAGCAAGTATAAAGAAAAAAATAGCATTTACCCTGCAGAAGTAGGCAAAGAAAATTTTGTCTTTGGTTTTGGCACAGAGGAAAACAGCAAAAAAAAGTCTTTTCTGAGAATTTGTGGCCACTCACTCACCTTCATATGCATTTGGGGTTTAAATTAATACTGTTTGCATGATCTGAGAGAGCCTAAACTGAGAATTACAATTTAACGTGGACTGGGACTTTAATGTGGCAGGTGCCTGGCAGAACCAAACTGATACTCTACCTGGAAGAAAATATTTCCAAACACATTGCAGAGAATTGCCACAGAGCTATATAAGATAGGAAGCACAGCATCAGAAACTACTGTCATGACAAAATACCAGGAATGAGAATCAGTAAAAACAGTATGTCAAAGAACTAAACCCCAAATACTTCATTATTAGAATATAAATGCATATTATTAAATGAGTATTTTAATATTGTTTAAAGGAACAAAAGAAAAAGTTGAAAATATGAATAAGGAACAAATGACTATCAAATTGACCAGGCACTTTTGAAAGTAAACCAAACTGAAAATGTAGAAATGCAAAATAAAAAAGCAAAAAAAATCAATGGAAAGGTTAAATAGCAGATTAGACACTGAAGAAGAGAAGGCAGGTCTGAAGCTATTATACAGAAAGCAGCTCAGAGACAAAGGCATGGAAATCGTGATTAAAAATGTAAGCTATACAGGGAATACATTTCAGAAAATGACAGAGGGAGAATGGGGAGAAGTCAATAATTAAAGTGATCAGTGGCTGAAATTCATTTGAAGAAAGATTGGAATCTTCACATTTTGGAAGCCCAACAAATAAGTACAAGGAAATCAATGCCTGGGAACATGGACTTAATGTAGAAATGCAGAACAGCAAAGGCAAAGATCTTAAAATAGGAACCTGAAAACACTGTAATAATTAAAGTGCTAAGGGAAAACAATGGCCAACGTAGAATTATATTCTAGTGAAACAGTCTTTCAAACATGAAGGTGAAATGTAGTTTCAAGGCAAATAAAAGCAGGGAGTTCACCACCAAAAGACACCACCCCTCCAAATAACTTTGGAGGATTTTTTTCTATTCTTGGAAGATGTGAGATAAGAAGGAACACAGCTAAATAAAATGGTAAGTATGGGAGAAAATCTAAACATACAATGATAATGTGAAAAAAAAAAAAACAATGTCTAATTGTGGAGTTTAGAAAAACCCTAATAATATCAGGGTAGTACTAAAATAGTGTACTACCATTCAGTGTGAGTGGGATGGAGATAACTAGATTTAAAGCCTCTTAATGGCCTTGTATTATTTGAGAAGAAGCCAAAAAATAGGATTCCAGTAAATATGAATTTTAAAAATTAAAGCTTAACATCAAAAGAATGAAAACAGTAGAAACATCTAAATGAAGAGAGGAAAAATATGAGATGAGAAACAAACTTTAGTCAATTTAACAAAAGGCAAAAAAGAAAATGTGGGAAAAATAGCACAAAATATTGTAAAATGTTAGAAATCTAAATCTAAATAATCATAACAAGTATTAATGGATTCTTTTTTTTTTTTTTTTTTTTTTGAGACAGAGTCTAGCCCTGTTGCCCAGGCTGGAGTGTAGTGGTGCAATCTCAACTCACTGCAAACTCCACCTCCCGGGCTCATGCAGTTCTCCTGTTTTAGCCTCCCAAGTGGCTGAGACTACAGGTGCTTGCCACCACGCCCAGCTAGGTTTTGTATTTTTAGTAGAGGCAGGGTTTCACCATATTAGTCTTGTCTCAAACTTCTGACCTCAGGTGATCCACCTGCCTTGGCCTCTCAGAGTGCTGGGATTATAGGTGTGAGCCACTGAACTTGGTCAAGTCTATTCTTAAATTAAAAGACACAGGTCAGCCTGGAAAGATAAATAAGATTTATCTGTATGAAGTTTAGAAGATAATACTTAAAGGATAAGGTCAGAAAAAGATTGAAAGTAAACCATCGAATAAATAGGGAAATACTAATCAAAATATTTCTTGTATAATGATATTGTCATGTATTTTATGGCAAAATATTGGCTTCTGAGAGAGATATTACAGAAATAAAATTTTGATTTTACCAGAAAGCTATAATTTTCAGTTTGTATAAACCTAATAGCCTAACTTCAAAGTATAAAGACAAAAGCTGACAGAATTGTAAGAAAGTTTTGACAAATTCATCATCAGAGTAGGAAATTTTAAGATTTCTCTCAGTAATTTTTAGATTCAGCAGAGAAAAATAAGTAAGCATGTAGAAGATGGAACTACATTATTAACAAGTGTGATTTAGTGAATGTATATAGAACCCTGTTCTTAATATTGGAAAATATAGCTCTTCCCTCACCCCACCCACCAAGTATGTATTGAACATTTGTGAAAACTGTGCTTTAGGCCAGGGTCTGCAAACCTTCTGTAAATGATCAGATCATAAATATTTTTTACTTTTTGGGTCACATGGTCTTTGTTGCAGCTGTTGAGCTTTGTTTTTGTTGTGGAAAGCAATGATAGATAATACACAAACACATTGCTGTGGCCTTATTCCAACAAAATTTTATTCAAAAATATGGGCCAGTGGCTGGATTTGGTCTGTGGGTCCTAGCCACTCTTGCTTGAGCCTATAAAAGTACCAACACATTTTCATATTATAGAGGCTACATTATCTGACTAAAGACATCATAATGGAAATTTTAGAAGTATTAAAGTTTACAGAATGCAGCTAAAGCAGGGCACAGAGGAATATTTATAGCCTTAAAGGAATACGTTAGAAAAGAAGAAAGCCTGAAAATTAGGGTACTAAATATGTTATAAATTTAAAAAAAGAAAATTGGAATAAATTCAAGCAAATGGATGAATGCAAGCAAAAGGAAATAAGGACAAGAGCAGAAGTTAATGAGATTAAACCTAGCAAATCCAAAGTTCTGTTTTTTTTTTTTTTTTAAGACTGTGAAGTTGATAAAATTCTGACAATATAGACCAAGGAAAAAAATTGAAGCATTAATAAAACAATATTAGGAAGAAAAAAATGGGTATACTAATGTTGCTACAGATTTTAAAGCGTTAAGAGAATTCTGTGAGAATCTTTTGCTCAAAATTTGAAAGTTTAGATGAAATGGGCAAATTATTACAAAAATGTAACTTATTCAAATTGGCTGGAGATGAAATTAAAAGTAACAAAGTTCTAAATAAAGAAATTAATTCAGCAACCTGAGATCTTTCTAAAAGAAAACAACAGGCTTAGGTAGTGTTTCAGGTCTTAAAGGAATGTTATTTGAATGATCTGCAAATTCAGAGAGCTGAAACAAAACCAAAACCCATCTTATGAAATTAGTATATTCTGAATACTAAAACCAAATATGGACATTATGAACGAGAATAAGTACTGGTCTCTTTCACTCATGAATATGAATTCAGAATTTTCAAACAAATATTAGCAAACTAAGCTATGATAAGAAAGATGAATCCAACTTGGACATTAAGTATTTTTATAACTAATCAGGAATGCAAGGGTGGTATAACAGCTCAATAGATATAGAAAAATCATTTAATAAAGTCCCACCATGTTCACTCATGGTAAAAATCTTGGCAAACTTGTATTAGAAGGAAACTTTAGGCCAAGGATAATGGTTTAGGCCTATAATTGCAGCACTTTGGGAGGCTAAGGTAGGAGGGTTACTTGAGGCCAGGAGTTTGAGACCAGCCTGGGCAATGGAGTGAGACTTCATCTCTACAAAAAATAAAAACATTAGCCTGGCATGGTGGTGTTGTAGCCTTAGCTACTCAGGAGACTGAAGCTGGAGGATTGCTTGAGCCCAGGAGTTCAAAGCTACAGTAAGCTATGTTCATGCCACTGTACTACAGCCTGGGTGACAGATGAGACTTTGTTTCTGTTTTTGTTTTTTTTTTTAAATCAGCCAAACAAGGAAACTTTCTTAACCTGTTGAAATCCATCAAAAACCTATAGCAAGCCTGGTATTCAGTGATGGAATAGTAGAAGCATTCTTTTCTTAAAAAAAACAAAAAAACAAACAAACAAACAAAAAAACAGATATAACGAGGATAGTTGCCTTCACTGCTTCTATTTTATATTAGAAATATATAACTTATTTGTAAGTTATTTAAAATATATTTTCAGTTGGAAATTGTAGCCAGTGAGATGAAAGGTATAAGAGTTGGAAAGGAGGAAACAAGGTGGCATTATTTGTAGATGATACTATTGTCTACGTAGAAAAGTCCAAGGAGTCTACAGAAAAATCAATAGTTTAGCATAGTTGATGGATATGAGGTAATGATTAAAAATAAATATTTAAGTAAACCTAAAACCAAAATCTATTTTTAAAAAGGTAACATTTATAATTTCACAAAAGGATATAGAGATAAGTGTGAACAGACCTGTAATATCTTTTTTGAGAAGGTGGTAAGATTTTATTGAGTGAAAATTAAACATCTTAAATGGAGAGAAAAAATATTTTCAGATAGGGTGACTGAATATCATAATTATGTCATGTCTTCACAAAATGATTTGTAAATTCATGCAATTTCATGCAAAATTCCTATGGTTTTAAAAATGAAATTTGGAAACTTATTTTAAAATTGCAAAAGACGTGTTATCCTGGAAAGTTGGAGAAGAACAAGTTGGGGGCAGGCGCTTCATCTACACTATGTAGTATTATATTATTGATGTCAATAATTTATAATTTTATGGAATGGTAGCTTCACAGAGATAGATAAATAGACCAATGAAGCAGAATATAGGCACAGAAACAGACCTTTGTGGAAACTTAATGTATGTCAGAGTGGCACTGCACATTTGTGGAAAAAGAATAAACTATTCACTATATATTGCTGAGACAATTGATTATCAATAACAATTGATTATCAATATGTAAGAATGAAGAATATATGGGAAATAATGAAGTGGAATCTCTACCTCATACCCTATACAAAAATCAATTTCTGACAAAGGCTTAATAAAAATAGCCAACACTTACGTAGAGCATTTCATATTCTTGACCTTGTTCTAGCACTTTATATACATTTACTCTTTTTATCACGTCAATTACCCAATTACCTTTATTTTTTAAAATAAGGAAACTGAGACAAGCAGAGAAAAGTCAAGTAATTTACCTAGGGACACAGTAGCAGAGCCACATTTTAAAGGTCATTTGGGTTCCAGTGTCCGTGCACTTAACCACTATGCTGTACTTTTTCACTTAAATGTTCAGAACAAAACTAAAATTTTCAATATAAGGGCATTTGTTTATGACTATAGGATAGGGAAGGGTTTTTTTGTTTGTTTGTTTTTTTGTTTGTTTTTGAGATTGGGTCTTGCTGTGTTCCCTAGACAGGATTCGAACTCCTTGCCTTCAAGTCGTCTTCCTGAGTAGCTGGGATTATAGGCTGTTTCTTTTTTTAAGGGAAGTATTTTATGTTTATCATGAAGGCAAAACATAAATTTGGCTAACTTAAAGAGCTTCTGTTTATCAGGAGACATTGGAGAAGATATTTCTAATACTTATAATAAGACAGGATTGTACCCTGTAACTGAAAGTATAATTTCTACCATATTAATAAAGTATAAGTTTCTATTGCTGCACATCCTCTTGCATGGTTGGTATTTTAGACTTTTAAAATTTTTCTGCCAAGCATGGTGGCTCATGCCTGTAATCCTAGCACTTTGGGAGGCCAAGGCAGGGGGATCACTTGAGGCCAGGAGTTCAAGACCAGCCTAGGCAATAGTGAGACTCCATCTCTATAAATAATAATTAATAAACATAATTATTATAATCAATAATTATCAATATATAATAATAAATATTATTATTCTGATCCTGGTGGCCATAAAATGGTATATGTATGGTTTTAACTTGCATCTCTTGACTTTTAATGAGGATAAGCATAATTTCCTATATTAATGGCCATTTGTGATATTCTCTTCAGTTAAGAACCTGTAGGAGATGGAACATGGGGCTGACAGTTGGCACTGTGTTGAGCTTCTGAGAGGTGATGTGATTCTACTTCAGATACTACTGAGCCTGTGCATTTTATAATACCAGAGAAGGCAACTATGATCAGATCTCCTGCTCTGGCTAATTTTTTATTTCTAGGAGATTTTTCATTTGTTTATTTTCATTTAGAGCTGTACCCTGAGTCTTTAAATAGAACACTATAAATTTGCTGGTGCAGTTCATAACATTTGAAAAGATTAACATTTGGTTTATTCTCTCTAAATCCATAGCTATTAGGAAATAACCTAAAACTTCAGGATTTACTTTGCAGAAATGATTTCCTTCTAATGTATGCTCTCTCAAAGGAATTCAGAATCCTGTTACATAAGAGACTATACAGCTTTAATCCCATTCATTGATATTTAGTGACCAGTTAAACTTCAAAAAAATTTTTTTTAATTTCCCTAATTTAAAAAGTAATAATATGTGAAAAAATTTGGAAAATACAAACTCATAGATGACAACAAAAAATTTAGAGAGCTGTGACTTAACACTTGTGTTATATTCTTTTGTTGTCTTTTTTTTTTTTTAACTTTTGTATACATAGTTGAGAATAACAGCCCCGTTTTAAAAGAAGAGCTTTAACTTCTTGCTGTGCCCCGTAAAAACCCCACAGGTAATCATAATTATTTAGAAATTTAATCACATAGAAGTTGAGTCACAATTTTTTATTTAATTTTATTACTTATGTATTTTCTTATTTTTATTCTTATTTCTTTCCTGGGTGTGATTTTTTAAAAAGTTGTAGCCACTTTAAATTCTTTTGAGAAAGGAAATGGAAGCATGTGCTATTTACCAATTTATTGTCTCTGAGCTCCAAATTCATCCTTCATTGCCCTGATTTGTGATACTAGAGCTGTACCCTGGTAGCTGTACCCTGCTACCCAGAAGATAGCAGCCTATCTTCTGACCGCAAATGCATAAATGAACCCAGCCAGAACCAAAATAACCACTTGCTGAACCTTGTACAAATTGTCAACATGAGCTAAATGGTGGTTGCTGTTTGCCACTACATTTGAGGGTTGTTAGTTAATCATTAAAAGCATACTGATAGGTCAGGCGAGGTGGCTCACACCTGTAATCCCAAGACTTTGGGAGGCTGACGTGGGAAGATGGCTTGAGCCCAGGAGTTTGAAATCAGCCTGGGAAACATGGTGCGACCCCCCCCCCCCAAAAAAAAAGCATATAAGTTATACTACTGTATTTTCAGTGCTTAGAACAACACCTGTTACTTAGTAGGTATTCACTAAATAGTGAATAAAACAAATCAGGCCAGCCAAAACAAGGAATGAAACAAGACCATTCAGCTTTTACAGCTTCTTAGTGACAGAATCTCCTCTGTTCTCTGTGCCTTTCTATGCTTTATAAAATACTGCATTATAGCACTGGTTAATGTTGAATTGTGATTAGAAATTTATCTCCTTAGTAAGGTATTTGAAGACAAGGATCAATTTCCTGTTTATCTGTTGCCATTCAACAAATGTTTATTGTATGCCTACTGTTTCAGTTATTGTGCTGAAATAAACAGAACAGACAAGGAAGTTTCTTGCGTTCACGAAAACTTATGTAAGTAGTATTTTTAGTCATACTGCTTTTTAGCAAGGCTTTGTTTTATCATTTTGGCCCCAAACCATTTTTTATCCATGAGTCTTTTTTTTTTTTTTTTTTTTTTTTTTTTTTTTTTTTTTTTTTTTTTTTTTTTTACCTCATTTTGCAATCCAGCTAGGCATGGAAGGGAACAAGGAAAACATGGAACCCAAAGGGAACTGCAGCGAGAGCACAGATTTTAGGATACTGCGAGCAAATGGGGTGGAGGGCGCTCTTCTGAGCTACAGAAGGAATGGTCTGGTGGTTAAGATAAAACACAAGTCAAACTTATTAAAGTTGTCCACAGTCAGCAATGGTGATCTTCTTGCTGGTCTTGCCATTCCTGGACCCAAAGCGCTCCATGGCCTCCACAATATTCATGCCTTCTTTCACCTTGCCAAAGACCACATGCTTGCCATCCAACCACTCAGTCTTGACAGTGCAGATGAAAAACTGGGAACCATTTGTGTTGGGTCCAGCATTTGCCATGGACAAGATGCCGGGACCTGTATGCTTTAGGATGAAGTTCTCATCATCAAATTTCTCCCCGTAGATGGACTTGCCACCAGTGCCATTATGGCGTGTGAAATCACCACCCTGACACATAAACCCTGGAATAATTCTGTGAAAGCAGGAACCCTTATAACCAAATCCTTTCTCTCCAGTGCTCAGAGCACGAAAATTTTCTGCTGTCTTTGGAACCTTGTCTGCAAACAGCTCGAAAGAGACGCGGCCCAAGGGCTCGCCGTCGACGGCAATGTCGAAGAACACGGTGGGGTTGACCATGGCTGATACTAGAAGGCTCCAGGCGGCGGCGGCGTCTGCAAAGCTATCCATGAGTCTTTTAATGTTATATTCTTGCAAAATTTTTAACTTTAGTCATCACTTTTGATTTTTATAGTTACATATTTAGTTGTTATGCGATACAAATGTTTTACATACTAAGTATGTTTAAGTTAATATACTATTTTCCTTAGCAGTTAACCCTTTTCTTGGTTATTCACTTTTTTCCCTGTTGGGACTCCATCTCCAAGAGCAGTATGTCTTACATAGTTTAGGATTCAGAGTTGAAATTCTAAATTCCTTTTACTCAAGGAAAATTAGATTTTAGTGTTTCATACAATGCCAAATACATAATGAACACTTAATAAGCGTTTGTTTGTAGTAATAGTCTCTTTGGTTTTCTTTGTCATGTAATTTCACCAAAGATGGCTATTTTTTATTGAGTTTTAAATGCTTACATGAATTCTTGACCCTTGGCATAAGTATATTTTTTCATTGTGGATCACAATAATACTCACTTTCTCTTTTCCCTGTCCATTTTACTCTTAAAAAATATTAATATGTAAATTTGAAAGGGTTGATTTCACAGTTGCTTACCAACTTGAAGTGTTTTGAAAAATGAAGTTAAGGAAAATTTAGAGAAGTGATTTATTACCTTAAAAGAATTAATAGTAAGATTCTTCTTAATATGTTATTTCATAGTCATGTCATTTATTTATTTACCAATTCATTCATGGTTCAGCCAGTCATCCCATTTAATAAATGTATTTAAGTGCTTTTCATATGTTCAAGATGTTAGTATTATGAAGAGGAATTAAATATAGTTGTCTTTAGGGAGGGATGTCTTTATATTTAATTTATATTTAAATCTTTCTTTAAGATTTGAAATATTACAGAAGGCTAGAATATAAACATTTATCAGGTGGAAAAAGGGAGAGCAAGGAACTGCAAGGATCTTAACCTTTTTTAGCATTCAGCTTTACCATTCTATAAGATGTATTTAGCAAATAATCTGATATTTTAGACTGAAAGCATGAAGCTGTAGATCTTTCATAAATGAAAGATTTTTAGAGGTGCTTATAGCATCTGCTAATTACTCTAAATCTTTGTGTCATATATTGTTGCAGTGAGTTTGTGAGGATTGAATTCAGTATTTAGAAATAATGATCATTGTAAAGCATGTATACAAACGTGCATCTTATGAAGGTTATGTCAGATGAATTAGTTAATATCCGAATAGTTCAAAATCATGAATAATTATTAGAATTACAGTATATTATAAATTATTTTAACTAGAGATTTAGGGATGTTATAATTTGATAACAGAAAAGGGCTGAATAACAATCATTTTCTCATTAATCTCTTTACAGTTCCAGTGTGTTGTGTAAGAAATACTTTTACATGAGTGAAATATAATCGCCTTCTCTCTCTCTCTCTCTTTCTGTGTACATACGTTTTGTATATAGATGACCAAATTAAGACATGAAAACATTAGTTAAAAACCAAAGATTTCTCTAATGGCCAGTTGGTTTGTAATAATGATGGAGATGCTACATGGTAGCTCATATATTTACATGCCTAAGTAATTTTTATTCTGTGCTTTTATTTAAACATGACTAATAAACTAATCTGCAGATCAGCAAGGAGGTTTAAAGTATTCAAAAAGCAAAAGTTAGGCCATTTAGGGTTTACTTTTTTCAGTTACTTAAAATGGAAAGGATATTATTTAACCACTGAGCTGGGTAATGTTAATAGTTCATGGAGGATGCAGAATGATTCTTTTTTCTCTTTTGGTGCTCCTTTAATGAATAAACATCATTTTCTAAATATTGTCAACGGACCTTGGAGAATGGAATTGTAGCTGTACAACTTATGTTAAAGTGAAGTTACTTTTACAATTCTGTTTTTTTTTTTTGCAAATTTTATTTTAAGGACAGTCTTAACAAAGTCATTTAAAAGATCCATTTCCATTTTATACTGCAGGGGTTCCTACATTCAAAACTATTCCTTGGAAAGTCAGTAATTATGTATTGTTCTGCCTATTTACTTTTACTAGGTAAATTAGATTCTATGTTTTATATAGAGTCTATTCCCAAAATAAAAGATACATGTGTCTATATTTATTAAAATGTGGAGAAAAGTAAATGGGTCCTCTTTTTACTCCCTAAAACATTTCAACTTTTCTTAAAATACTTAACAATTAATAGAGGTGTTTGAACAGGACATTAATAGAGAAGATGTCAAGTAAAAATAAAATCAATATTGTACCAGATATTTTAAGACTGTTTTAAAATGAGATAGTTAAAAGTAACAATCTTAGAAAATATTTTTTATCTCCCTTTATTTCTTTGATTATCCGCCCCACTCCCATGCTTAGCCTAGTTTTTATGTACTTTTATTTAATATTAATATTTTAAAAGTTTTAATATTCGTTTGCAGTCTTTTCCTTTCCCTTCCCCCCAAAACAGGCTTGGAACTAAACTCATTTTTATTAATGTTAAATTAGAATAGTAAAGTTGGAATTAGAGCACGTACATGTTATTTTTTAAACTGATTACTACTTCAGTCGTTCATAACTGTCTTTATTTTTCTAGACCCTTGCTCTCCTCCTTTTTTTCTTCCTTGCCCATCTTATCTTATGAGTAATTTATGTTTTTAAGTGGTTTTCTCCCTAGATAATAGAAAGGGAAAGAAGATAGAACATAAATAAGGATTATTTAATAATTTTCATTCACTTATTTATTATTTAGCTATGTTTGCCACTGGCAAAAATGTTTATCTACTATCTTTGTATATTGAATAATACATTATTTTAAACAATATATATCAGTTAGTCTTATCAGTCCAAAAGCTTATAGAATTAATCTTTTTTCTCTTCCTTTTCCTCTTCCCCGTCCTCCCCCCTCCTCCTCCTTCTCCTCTTCTTCTGCTTCTGCTGCTTCTACTTCCTCTTTCCTTCTTGTTTCTTCTTCTTCTTCTTTCTTCTTCTTCCTTTTTCTTTTCCCTTCTTCCCTCTTCTTTCTTCTTTTTTTTAGCATGTAGAGACAGGGATCTCTCTATGTTGCCCAGGCTGGTCTCTTGTTGCCCAAGGGATGCTGTCACCTGAGCCTCCTGAGTAGCTGGAACCGCAAGCATGAGTCTCTGTGCCTGGCTCTGCCAGACTGATGCAGCAATCTTTTTGTTTGGGGATGAGGAGACAGGGTTGTTGCTATGTTGCCCAGGCTGGCCTCAAAATGCTGGGCTTAAACAACAAGCCCCCTCTTCTTGTTACTCCCCATTACTAGCTCCAACTGTTCCTAATTACTTGTAGTCCCGAAATACAGTAGTGCCCCGTATCCTGAGGGGATATGTTCCAAGACCCCTATTGGATGCCTGAAACTGCAGAATACTGAATTCGATTGCTGGTAATCAGAATATGTTTCTGTTCACATCTTCTACCTATAAATTTAATGCCTTTTCTATCTCAGCTAAGCACTTATCACATTCTGTGGCTGTAACTTTTGCAGTTTGAGGTGCTATATTATTAGTCTGTTTTGTGTTGCTGTACAGGAATACGTGAGGCTGGAATTTATAAAGGAAAGAGGCTTATTTGGTTCGCAGTTTGCCAGGCTGTACAGCAAGCATGATACCAGCACCTGCTTCTGGTGAGGACCTCAGGAAACTTTCAATCATGGTGGAAGGCAAAGTGGGAGCAGGTGTGTTGCCTGGTGAGCGAGAGATCAAGAGTTGCCAGGCTGTTTAAGGCAACTAGCTGTCACGTAAACTAATACAGTGAGAACTCACTCATTACTCATCACCTCCCATTAGGTTCCACCCTCCACATTAAGGGTCACATTTCAACATGAAATTTGGAGGGGCAAACATCTCAACTCTATCAGGTACAGTAGCAGAACTGGTACAAATACCTTTTTCTTCACAATTTTGTAGATATAATATTTGCTGTTACTGTAGATCTTAGCAACCTCAACATTCAGTTATTTTTTCCCTTGTTGAGAACTTTTTACCTTTTCACTTATGAGGAAACGCTTTAGGGCTTCTCTTTGGCATATTCAAATTGTCAGCATCAATATTCTTTAGCTTTGGGGCCATTATTAAGTAAAATAAGGGTTACTTGAATACAGGCACTGTGATACCATGACAGTTTATCTGATAAGAGAGCAGGCTACTAAGTAACTAATGAGTGGGGAGCATATACAGGATGGACATGCCAGACAAAGGGATGATTCAAATCCTGGGTGGGATGGAGTGGGACAGCACGAGGTTGCTACTCTGAGCAGTGTGCAAGTTAAAATTTGTGCATTGTTTATTTCTGGAATTTTCCATTTAGTATTTTTGGACCAATACTGACTGTAGGTAACAAACTGGTAAGCAAAATTGTGGATAAGCAGGGATTACCATATATCCAGATTTCTTTTTACTCTGTGCTGTTGCACATACTGTTTCCTCTACTGAGAGCATATTTCTGCTATTGCCCTTCCCTTTCTCATCACCTGGCAAGCTCTTTTTAGCCTGCTCAGAGGTTATTTCTTGAAGCCAGTTTGTTACACTTCCTCCTTTTCTGTGCTTCTACTATAGCATCTGATGTATGCCTCTAACATTACTATACTGTTCATATTACTATAATGTTTATCACTTCACTTGACTTTGAGCTCTGTGAGAACATAAATAGATTCTTCACCTCTGTTCATGGTTTGGACAGAACACTCAATTGTTAGACTGGAAATGAGAAAGGAAACTAAAGTTTGAGTGTCTCTTATGTGCCAGGGAATGTGCTTGTGTTGTTTTAGACACAATTGAATAAATTCAATTGCTAGAATAAATTTTGTAAGAACATATTGTCATTATTAACATATTTTATTACTTATTATCTCCATCTTATAGTTCAGAAAACTGAAATTAATTAATTTCCCCAGTTATTAAATACTAGAGCCAGGACTTAAACCAAGGCCTGTTTTGACTCTATAGTCTCTGGTTATTTCGTTTTTCCATGCTGTTTCTTTGCTACTAGTGTAATAACTGATGATGTGATCTAGTGTCATGTAAAGGACATGGACTTGGACATCATACAGATCTGGTTTTGAATTCCAGTTTACCATTTAACTAATGTTGACAAGTGTCTTAATGTCTATAAATCTCTGTTCCCCCCTTTAAAAATGTGGTTGTTGTCATTATCTGCTTCAGAGGATTGTTGTGAGAATTAAATAAAATAATATATTAGACGGTTTTGTGCAGTGCCGGGCACATGATACATGCTTTATAGATGGTAGTTGTATCTTATCTGATCAACAGATAAGTTGATCAACAGGTAGTTGATCTTATCATAGCTACAAGCAACAGAAAAACTTACAGTGGCTTAGCAAAAAAATTTTTAACTTCGCTTAGTAAAAAGTTTGGAGGTACTCTACAATGACTTAAGTTTCTTTCTTTCCCATAGTTTTAGGATATCTGTGAAGTTGCAGGTGTTACATTTAAAGTAGAAAAAGGAATGGTGTTACCTGTGTCTATATCTTTTATTAAAAGAGAAAAAAACATTTCCAGATGTTTCCATTACATCTCACTGGCTGGAATTGGTTACATGGACTAGTATAATAGCTTAGCTGCTTTCCTAACTCCAGTCTTGCCATTATCTAAGCTGTGAAAAACACTGGAAAAGTGGAGAACAAGGTGGTTGTGATTAGACCAACAATTCTTCTAGGGATGAGCACATTGCTCCCTCATATAGAGTTACTGAAGTGTCTTCTACAGTACTGGTGGTGGTGGTGGTGATAATGCTGTGTGATGACATAGCACTGAAAGCCATTGCAAGATATGCTTATCATTTCATTAGTCTGAAGCAGTTAATAAGTAAGCATTATGCATTGTTTTAATCCATATCACACAAAGACTAAAAGTAGATCAGCTATGTCCTTATATTTAAGTAAATTGGCATTTCAGTCATTTTCCTATCTCATTGGCTTAAGAATGCTTGAAAAAAAAAAAAAACCGCTTCTGTTACTTCTTCTGATTGTTCCTACCCTCCTGACACGTAGGTCAAACAACAAAACCAAGTGGACAACCACTGCTACCAGGTGTACAACAGTGAAACCTCGTAACATTGCTGGAGCCCCTCTGATAGTTTCTTGGCTGCAGCTCTTTTTGGAGATCTATAGCTTCAATGTCAACTTCTGAAAGATAATAGTATTCTTAAGGCTGCTTTTTCTACTGCTAGTATCTCATGTTGAGACTTCCCCTTCCACCCTTACTAGACTCAGTGAAAACAGTGGGATCTTCTGTAGTTCTGCCTCCTACCACCCAGCTTCTTCTTATTGCAACCTTCCACAATTATTAGATCTCCTTTCTCACCCTGTTGATTTTTGGCTGATTGGGAGAGAAGAGGAAAACTCAAGAGTGAGTTTTGCTGCTTTGCCAGTGATTGGGAGGATATGTTACCCA
Source organism: Cebus imitator (assembly GCF_001604975.1). NCBI lineage: Eukaryota > Metazoa > Chordata > Mammalia > Primates > Cebidae > Cebus > Cebus imitator. Next base: position 6,350,775 of record NW_016107347.1, on the reverse strand, counting down.
GATGCTCACTTGGATTCTGGAATGAATTTTGCCATAGAAACAGTGGTATAATGGATGTTTGGGTTGTGTGCTATTATTGCTTCTCTAGTTCAACTACATTTTGGCTTTTGAGGACTGGCCTGAGATCTATACAATACCATTATATATGATTCCTATAGGGAAATACTTTATGACTGCCAACCAATTTTAAATCAAACATTAAGAGTAGAATATATTTTTTTTTTATTTTTTTTATTTAGCTATTCGATTTGGAA
>NW_016107347.1:6347220-6348507 GCF_001604975.1 Cebus imitator | reverse complement strand
GACTCTGCACCAAGAACCGCCGCACCAAGGCAGCGGCAAAACCGCCTCACCGGCCTCAAGAGTCACGCTGGCGACACGTGGGGCTCCTCCGCTGGGAATCTCCTGGTGTGTGAGCAACAAAAATTGATCTGAAAGTGTGGCATCCTCTCGTTCTCTGCTCTTTCAGTGGGAGCTGCAATCCCGAGCTGCTAGTGATCAGCCATCTTAGATCTCTCTCCAAGAGTAGAATATATTAATACCATGAGTTGAATAACCTATGTTTAGGTTTTCACCATTCCGTACCTTGATAGGATGCTAGACTAACATACACTCATCCCAAGTAAAAAGGCAGAAACAAGGACATGGATAATTAGTTGCCTGATTAGTTCCTCTATAATAAAAAAGTTATGAAAATGGAAAATCTGTCTTGGTTGCAGAATGAAGTATGTTCTTTCTTATGGGTACTTCATATGTTTTAATTTTCTTTTTAATATTTAAGTTTTGAAGCAGGTATTTTTCCATTAGGTCTTTACTTAAGAGAGCTTAGAGTTCTATATATGTAGAGAATTAACATCTGATTATTGCATAATTTCATTCTTTGGCTTAACTAAATTGTTTTTCAAATCAAATAATTGTTTACTTTTGTTTTTTAAAAATTTTCTTCCTTTGTTTCCTCAGGCAAATCAATGTTAATTCCAGATTTTCTAGGTCCTTAGATTTACTAGATGGTTTTTAGTCATTCAGAAGCCACTTATAATTTAGTACAGTAATAAACATGATTATCAAGTTCAGCTTCCAAATATTTGAGAGGGAGCATATATACTTTACTGTGACAACTTTTAGAAACTGTTTTGCGATAGATGAAGAAAAGGCAGAAGATACGTTGAGAAGCAGATGTTGTATGACTAAAGTACCCAGCTGTGCACTAACAGAATGAATCTCATGCCGATTAGTTAACAATTCCTTGGCAGTCAGAGACATATGTAAAGCAATGAATGAAGCATGGGGAAATAAAAAAAAATTAAAAGCATTTTCTATGCCTAAAACATTGGCAGTGTCTAATCTACCATATGTATTACTGAAGACTTGATTTTATTGTGGATAAGTCATACCAAGGTCACTTGCAAAAAAAATTGGTTAACCCATTAGACTCTTCACTCTCATATCATATTATTATATATGTCATATATATAATGTTCAGGCATATTATATATGTCATGTTTACAATGATCATATATATAATGATCATAGCAGTGAGATTGTATATATTACATATATCTCATATCTCATATATATCTGATATATATA
>NW_016107347.1:6322725-6346421 GCF_001604975.1 Cebus imitator | reverse complement strand
CTATGCCTAGTTTTGCCTGACAAAGTAGATAGTTTAGATTGTTTAATGGTTTCTTTATAGCATACATGTTAACATACTTGTTTAACATACATGTTAAAGTATAAAATCCTCAAAATGTGTAATTTGTCCTCAGTTTATATTAGCTGAACATTTCCATCTTGTATTAGATTGTAAATTCTTTGAATGGAATCTAACATCTTTTCATTCCCCATTATGTTGTGGACATAGTAACTACTCAGCTAATGGTTGTTGACTTAATGAAATAGACCTAGGCAGATTCTTGGCTTAGCAATTCAGTATGATTGCTTGAATTAAAATGAATTATTCTGGGCAGTAGGAATAATATTATTTTAATATATTAATAATTCACATAATTTTAATGGAGTAATAATTTATATAGCCCTCTGGTTCTGTTAATTTGATTAGTAAGATGTTAAGGTATTATGTGCAATGGTTTTGAGTTCCTGTAGTTCTGATTAGAGTTGAAAATTTTTACCGCACAGCATATAGTAATGTCTCCTTGTTGAGGACTAGAAGGAAGCTTTGTTTTGGTTAGAATTACTTCCTTTTTCCTAGAAGGGAATTAATGGAATTAAGACTAACAAGAGCACACACTAGGTTTTGGATATTTATTATGGTACAGAATAAAAATTAACAGTCAACTCCTCATTAGAAGTTTTACTTCTGATCAGAAGTTTATAAAGCTTATTTTAAAAGTTTATAATCTTTATCTTGTATAAATAAATAGTTAACCAGGACCATTTATGATGCTTAGAATGTACCAATGATTCATTATTTACCCTAATGGAATATTGTGAGTAACTGGTACAACCCCATCTGTAGTTTTTGTTTTAGTTTGCAACTTTTCTTTTTAAAGTCCCTTTTAATCTAAAGTTGTGATTAATATATTGAAATGTGGTAAAAATTGTTGGTTACCAGTTGTGACATTGTTTTTAAGAAAACTGTTTACATCATGAAAACAAGTTTCTTAAAGACATAGACTGCATGTTTTGTGTATTTATTCATTTTGTAAAAATCAAGGTATAATTTACATACAGTAAAATGTACCCTTTTATAGTATGCAATTCAGTGGCTTTTAGTATATTCACAAAGTTACACAACTATCAGGAGAGGATTTTGGTAAGATGTAGTAGGAAGCATCAGGAACTCTTACCTCACCTAGACAACAATTGCACTGGCAGAATCTGTCTATTTTGGATCTCTGGAATCTGCTGAAGGCCTTTGCTTTCTGGGGTTTGGATCTTAATTGTGGTTATTTTTGTCAGTTTCAGCTCTTTGCATGCATGGTAGCAGCTACCCATTCCCTACCCCGTCCCCATGGCAGGCAGTTGTGCAGGCAGCTGTTCTGGAAGCTTTCACACAGCTTGTGGGAGTTAGAATGGGCAAAAAGCACCTTGTCTTCCAAATATTGGGGATTTGTGCTCTGATTGCTACTTCTGTTCACAGAGATGCAGACAGAGAAGATGGCAGCCTTTGTTGTGTATCTACCGTTATTGTTGCAATCCCCTTTCCCTTCAGCTGAAGTGATTTCCAGGGAATTTAAAGTGCTAGCACCTTTACCTTCTCATTTGTCTCTTTTTGGGAACAGACATTAAAGGCTAGGACATCCAAAAACAACTGCATATGTGAGGAAAAATTAGAAATTTTTGTATGGCCAGAGAAAGGCACAGGTTTGGAATTTTACAAGGCATACAAAGAAACAGAAAAGTAGGGCTCATTCCAAGGAAAAAAGCAAATCAATAGAAATTGTTCCTGAACAAGATCTCGTGACAGATCTGCTTGACAAAGACTTCAAACAACTGCCTTAAAGATGCTTAGGGAACTAAAGGAAGATATGGGGAAAGTCAAGAACATGATGTATAACAAAGTGGAAATATCAATAAAGAGAAAATCTAAAAAGAAACCAAAACGAAATTATGGAGCTGGAAAATAAAATAATTAAAATGAAAAGTCCACTAGCGAAATTTAAAGGCATATTTGAGCAAGCAGAAGAATGAATCAGCAAACTTGAAGAGAGGATAATGGAAATTATTGAGTGTGATGAACAGAAAGAAAAAATCTTGAAGAAAAATAAACAGAGCCTAAGGAATCTGTGTGAGACTATCAAGTGAGGGGTCCTAGAAGGAAAAGAGGGAGAGAAGGGGGAAGAGAGAATATTTGAAGGCTTAATGCTGAAAACATTTCACAGTTGATGAAAGACATGAATATAAACATTAGAGAAGCTCAATGAACTCCAATTAGTGTGAACCCAAAGAGACCCACACCAAGACACATCATCATACTTAGAGAGCCAGGTGTCGTGGTTTGTACCCATAATCCCATAATCTCACCCAGGAGGCTGAGGTGAGAGGACTGTTTGAGGCCAAGAATTCAAGGTCAGCCTGGGCAACATAGTGAGAACCCATCTCTCTTATAAAAACAAAAAAATGACTCAGGTGTGTTGGCGTGCACCTGTAGTACCAGCTACTCAGGATACTTGGGAGGTTGAGGTGAGAGATTGCTTGAACCTAGGAGTTTGAGGATGCAGTTTGCTGTGATTATGCCACTGCACTCCAGCCTGGGTAACAGAGCAAGGCCCTATCTGTTAAAAAAGCATATTTTTCAATGACAAAGAATCTTGAAAATCAGCGAGAGAAGCAACTTATCACATACCAGGGATCCTTAATATTATTATTGGCAGATTTCTCTTCAGAAACTTTGGAAGCCAAAAGGCTGTGATCTGGCATATTCAAAGTACCAGAACAAAAAACTGTCAACCAATAATTCTATGACTGGCAAAACTGTTCTTCCAAAGTGAGGGAGAAATTAAGACATTCTTAGATAAACAAAATATGAGGGATTTCATTACCACTGGATCTGTCCTGCAAGAAATGCTCAAGGGAGCACTGTAGGGTGCAATGAAAGAAGACTAGACAGTAACTCACAGCTCTGTGAAAAAATAAAGATCTCAATAAAGTTTTATACATGGGTGATTATGAAAGCAAGTATTATAACAACAGTTTGTAACTCTGCTTTTTTTGTTTCTTCATGATTTAAGAGACTAATACATTAAGAAAAACAATCACTAGTCTAAAAGCTACTATTATTGTCACTTTGGTTTGTAACTCCACATTTTTTTCCTACGTAATTTAAGAAACTATCACAGTTAAAAGAATTAGTTTTTGTTTTGGGGCACACAGTGTATAAAGATGTAATTTTGTGACACAGCAGCCAAAAGGGAAGGAAATGGAGCTGTTATGGGAGCAGAGTTTTAGTATGTTGTTGAAGTTAAGCTGGTAGTAATTTAAATTAGAATGTTTTAACTTTAATGTGTTAAACGTAATCCCCATAGTAACCACAAATAAAATAGTTATAGAATATATGCCAAAGGAAATATGAAAGGAATCTAAACATTTTACTACAACAAAGTCAGCTAAATTCAAAGAAGGCAGTAATGCAGGAAATGATGGACAAAAAATATATAAAGCATATAGTAAACAAATAGCAAAATGACAGAAGTAAGTCCCTTCTTATCAATAAATGCTTTACATTTAAATGAATTAAACTCTTCAACCTAAAGACAGAGATTGGCAGAATGGAATAGAAAAACATGATTCACTTATATTCTGTCTATAGGAGATTCACTTTAGATCCAGAGACACAAATAGATTGAAAGTGAAAGGACTGAAAAAGATATTCCATGCAATAGTAACCAAAAGAGGGCAAGAGTAGCTATACTGATATCAGATAAAATAGACTTTAAATCAAAATGTTTTAAGAGACACAGAAGGACATTATACACTGATAAATAGTTCAATACAGCAAGAAGATACAACAATTAAATTCTGAAATATGCTACAACATGGATGAACCTTCAGAACATTATGCTGAGATAAGTCTCACAGAAAGACAAATACTGTATGGTTCTGCTTATGTGGTATATAGTATAGTCAAAAATCATAGAGATAGAAGGTAGTATGGTGGTTTCCAGGGATGTGGGGAGGATAGAATGCAGAATTAGTATTTAATGGGTACATTTATACTAATTGTAGTATAAATGTAAGAGTTTCATTTTGGGGTGATAATGTTTTGGAGATGGATAGTGGTGATGGTTGCATGGCAGCGTGAATGTATTTAGTACTACTAAACTGTATATTTAAAAATAATTAAGATGGTAAACTTTATGTTATGTGTATTTTACAACTATGTTAGTATATTTTGTACTGCTATAACAATACCTGAGATTAGGTCATTTATAATGAATGGAAACTTATTTCTCACAGTTCTGGAGACTGGGAAGTCCAGGTTAGGGGCTGGCATCTTGCAAGGGCCTTCTTGTTGCATCGTCCAATGGCAAAAGGGCAAAGAGAGGGCAAGAGAAAGAAAAGGGGACCAAGTTAATCTTTTATAAGAAATCTACTTCTGAGACAGTAGCATTAAAGCATTCATAAGGGCACAGGCCTCATGGCCTAATCACCTCTTAAAGATATCACCTCTTAATAGAATTACAATGGCAATTAAACTTCAGTATAACTTTGGCAGGGGATAAATATTAAAAACATAGCAATCACAATAAAACTGGGAAATTAAAATAAAAAAAAATTGTGTGGCTGGGTATGATGGCTCACACCTATAATCCCAGCACTTTGGGAGGCTGAGGCGGGTGGATCACCTGAGGTCAGGAGTTCAAGACCAGCCTGGCCAACATTGTGAAACCCTGTCCCTACTACAAATACAAAAATTAGCTGGGTGTGGTGATGTGTGCCTATAATTCCAGCTACTTGAGAGATAGGGACGGGAGAATTGCTTGAACCTGGGAGGTGGAGATTGCAGTGAGCCAAGATTGTGGCACTGCACTCCAGCCTGGGCAACAGAGCAAGACTCTGTCTTGAAAAAAAAAAAAAAATCGTGCAACTAGTATTAGAATATAATTCCAGAACATTTTTATTACCCCAGATGAAACCCATATTCGTTCTCTGCTTAGCGTCTGGCAACTGCTAAATGACTAAAAATAAAAACTGAAGCTATGATAGGAATATGTCTTATTCTAATTTTGGTGATATTCAATATATTTTCATTAGACAGGTGTAAATAGCAAGCAAATAATGCATTTAATTATTTTCCTTAATTGGTTTTAGAGCCAGGAAGCTTCTTTCAAGGCAGTAGTACGTGGTGGATGGAGGCTATCAGAGTTTCTAGAATGATTATATAGGCTGAAAGTCATAGCTGGGCTTTTTGGTGATTTTTCTATGTGAGCATGTATAGCTAATTTGATTAATTCTCTTCAAATATTTCTTGAAGATGTATGTTACAAGGCTTAAGTTATAATATTAGAATAGACCTTCCCTTTTGAGTAGAGTAATAGAATTATTCTAGTAAAGATCCTTTCTTCACCCAGGCTGCCATTTGGGAGTTGAAGTAACTGGGAAATTTCAACCTGCCCTTCTCCTTTCACATTATTATCACCAGTATGAGAGCAGAATTGTCAGGTGTTCCCTTAAATATTGGATAGGAAATAATTTTTAATTAATAAAGAATTGTGTGGCAGTATTTCTACATTCTTATACCTCATCGGTTAGTAGGGATGATGTCCTATAAACTATTATCAGAGTTCTTTGGTTGCTGTGACATGCCTCCTCAAATTAATAGTGAGATTTCTTCATGTAGGTAACTCTAATTTCTTTTAAAGCAGTGATTTATGGCATTATGATCTAAATACCCTTTTTGTTTTAAGAGATGGTATCTCACGATGTTGCCTAGGCTGGGCTCAAGCTGTCCTCCCACCTCACCTTGGCTTCCCAAAGTGCTGGGATTACAGGTGTGAGCCACCATGCCGGGCCCTCAATACATTTCTAATGTTACATTAGTTGCTAAAAAAAAGTATTTTGCAATATCAGGTGGCAATAACGTGATATACTGGATGATATGGTAAAAAGTTAATGAGGACATAGATGCCTAATCTAAGCAAAATAGATAAGAAGTTGCTGATTGTAATTGACAATGAGAGTGACATCACAGTGGAATAGCAGATAATGTGTGAGTAGCGAATTTCCTCATTTAGTCTTATTTTGAAGCAGGAAATAAATTCTTTGTAAGTGTTGCATTACATTTGTGGTGTGTGTGTGTGTGTGTGTGTGTGTGTGTGTCAGACAGAGAAAGAGAGGGAGGCTTCAATCCTTAAATCATGGAATTTTAAGAAAAAGTAAATTAATTCATTTAGAAGATTTGGGGTTGGAGCTATATTTTTTTCATTATTGTTAACATTTGGGTGTTAAAATTTCTAGATCATTGGCGAGGACATCCATCCAGAACAGATTAGATCCTGGAGATTCTGGATAAATTATATGCAAATGTATTTTTTTCCCCAATAGATTGAGTTATCAACATTCAATTTGCTGATTAAAAATTTTTAAGATATATCTGCATAAATGAAGTTGATCCATCATATGCATTAGAGAAAGCTATCCTTACTCAGTTTGTTATCAGGATTATGTTAGCCTGAAGAATGGACTGATAAACTTTCTATCAGGCTTATTATAGGCTTTAACCTATAAAATTGATCCATTGTAAATGGCTTTGAAAGTATATAGATATTGACTATTTTTCTTCTCTGGTTTCTTCAGATATTCTTTATCATCTTAGATTTGTTTTGATAATATATTTTTAAGAAAAAAATCAAACTGTACAAATTCATAAATCTTTAAAATTGCACACAATATTATATATTTGAAAACTCCCTACATGTGCAGTTATATCACCTTTCTCGTTTATGATGCACCGTAAGACTCAACCTCTGATGCCAAGTGTTCTTGAAAATGTCCTAATGAAGATCATTGCTGGGACAATGTTATTTTCGAGATTTTTGTTTCTTACAAGGAAATAGACATCAATTAAGGAGGTTTCGTTTTTTTGGTTTTGTTTTTTTTTTTTTTTGGGAGGTGGAAATGGGTAGTATGGTCAAGCAAGCTATATGTATATTTTTCTGGGAAATATGGCATGAAGAAGAGAAAATAATCCCAACTATTAATAATTTCCTCTGTGCAGTGGGGTTGTAGGTGGTTTTTATTCTGTAGCATTGTCTTTTCCATTTTTTGTACATGTTTTCTAGAAAAGGTAAACATGTAATAGAAGTAAAAGTAAACATGATGTTAATTACTATGGCAGTGTGTCTGTACACATTAATTTTTTTCTCTCTGTCTACTCACCTTCTATTGACAATCATCCAACTGGTTAAGCAAATGAGGGTGGATGGATAATAAATGTTTCTTCATGATTACTTCCTTAGCTCTCAATAGGGATCCTGAAGCATTCCATTATAAGTGCTGGTTATAGACATGCTGAAATGACCACTTTTGGCTCTGGAGGGATATTCTTTGCCTAATAAAGAACAAGGGATCACAATATCTTTCTTTCCTGAGCAGAAGCGGTGTAAACTGTTGATTCTTTTTTGTTTTTTCCTGCAAAGAAAGAACCTTGCTTATGTCTCTCAAATTCCCCTTTCAGAAAGGGGAAGTAATTTTTAGTAAGTCAAGGTATGTAGTTATAAGGTCTTCTATTTAGGATTAAGGTTCAGTGAAGTTATTTGTCATTAATTCATTTTTGGCATTTTGATTTCAAAGCTGCTTCATTGCAGATTTTTAGTCTGAATTCTGTTCTAAAGATTGATGACCTGTCTATGGGACTTCACTGTAACTGTTCCATTAGGACATCAGATTTAGCCAAGTATTTATATATTAATTTTTTGTATTAACTTATGTGCGTAGACAGACACACACACACACACACACACACACGCGCGCGCGCGCCTCATTGTTCCCTCCAATTTTAATTTTTTATTTGACAACTTTTCATAATCTATTAAGGAAAGGTTATGATGGGAATGCAGTACTGTAAGTTTGCACTGACAATAAAGGTGTTCTCTTTTTCTTTAATTTTTAGAAGTACGAGAGAGTAGGGGGCGGTAGTCGGGGGTGGTGGGAGAAGGAGGAGGCGGCGAATCACTTATAAATGGCGCCGAAGCAGGACCCGAAGCCTAAATTCCAGGAGGGTGAGCGAGTGCTGTGCTTTCGTGGGCCTCTCCTGTATGAAGCAAAGTGTGTAAAGGTTGCCATAAAGGACAAACAAGTGAAATACTTCATACATTACAGTGGTTGGAATAAAAATTGGGATGAGTGGGTTCCGGAGAGCCGAGTAATTTTTAGAAGTACATCAAAACCATTTATAATGACTTTTGATCCATGACAGCCTCTTAGAAGCAACTACTTTAAAATATTTTAGAGTGGGAAAAACCCCCACAAATGAAGTTGTTGTTTTGTATACTTTTTTCTCTGTTGACTTGAATAGGATCAATCAATCTCTAGGGTGAATTTGCCTATTCAGCAAAGTGGCACAGGCCAAAAAGTAAGGAAGTTAAAGTAGGATGAGGGAGAAACAAGGAAAACAGGACAAAGGAAAACTCAAGATTAGAAAGACTCAGTGAAGAAATTATACTCAAAGAAATAAAAGTTTTTTTTTTTATTCTTCCCCAAAGCAATATAGCAAGAAATCTTACTTAGATTATTCATTATCAGGCAGGTAAGAGTGGAATTAATAGTTGACCAGCAAATTGATACATTCCAGTGTGCATGCAAAAGTCAGACCCTGATAAGTAAGCAGTTGTATGTTACACATTGTAAGTATATGGGCATATATATTATAGGTTCTTCATGGGAAAGCAGACCAGCTCAGCCTAGCCTGAATGCCACCTAGTGTTCTCTCGTATGTACAGGACATGAGTGGAGCCAGTGGTTAATTGAAAATTATAGTTAAGGTAGGGAATTACATAAATCAATTTATGTAATTTACAAATTTTCATGAGCATTTGATTTTTAACTTAAAGCATATACTGACTGGAGACTGCTGTCATCTTTCTTGCATAAACAACCTATAATGCTTATCTACTATTTCCAATTCCAGTTTTTATAAAGTACAATAAGAGCTTAGCAAACTGTATATGGAATTCTACTTGATTTTTACAATTTTTTTTTTTTTTTTGAGACAGAGTCTTACTCTGTTGTTCAGGCTGGAGTGCAGTGGCACAATCTTGGCTTACTACAACCTCTACCTCCTGGGTTCAAACGATTATCCTGCCTCAGCTTCCTGAGTAGCTGGGATTACAGGAGTGTACCACCGGTGACACCTGGCTAATTTTTGTATTTTTAGTAGAGATGAGGTTTCACCATGTTGGTCAGGCTAGTCTCGAACTCCTGACCTTGTGATCTGCCCACCTCAACCTCCCAAAGTGCTGGATTACAGGCGTGAGCCACCACGCCTGGCCGATTTTTATTTTTTATAACAATTTTTCTTTTCTAACATTTTGAGATTTATCCTTCCAAAGCTTTCAGTGTTTTACCAAAACATTTATCTGTTTTCATAGAAATACCCTTTTTTGTACTTATATTTCATAATATTTAAATATTGCATAATCACAGATCAGCATACAAGCAATTACAATGAACATAACTTGGAAAAACAGAATGTGAAGGCATGCTGCTATTGGAGTAGTCGGTTTGGTTTAGTTTGCCTGTGGGCAGCTGCATGTTTTAAAGAGAAAACATAGAGCTAGCCCTTACATAGTGGAGATTAGTCCCTTTGGGGAGTTTCTGCTCTGTTTGATTTAGCTGATGCCTGTATTCTTCTTTAGGGATAATTAACTATGATAGGCCTTTATGGCTAAGACCTTTAGCAATAATATTTGGTGAGGTGAGTTGTTAAGGAGCTAAATATATACATTAGTATGAGAAGAGAGCAACAGGCAATCTGATTTCAGAGCTGGCACACTGAACCATCATGTTATTTACTGCTTCCCCTTTTAAGAAGTATTAGCACACCACTCTATGTACATAATACAGCAAGTAGATAAGAAATGGTGCATAGGAAATTATATAATTATGCTGACTCTTTTCTATATTAAGCATTATTCTCAGAAAACATAGCATATACTTCATATATCTCTAAAAGAGTTACCAGAACTGACCTTCTGTTAGGATAAAAGTGTGCCGCTAAATGAGTAAGAACAGAAATTATGCAAGCCATTTATGTAGATAAAATTCAAATAGAATTATGAATTAATAACTCTAAAAGCTATTTGGTTGATAACTATTATTTGGGATATATATTTTGCTTGTTTTAAATTAGTTTTCAGGGTCTTCTTCCTTTAGGGGTAACTCAGCCCAGTCTTTAGCCTGATTCAGTTCAAGAGAAGAAAGGGTAATTACTTTTTATCAATAAGAGGCAGTGCGTTTACTCTCTGGAGTGAAGCTAACAAGTATGACCAGTCTGTACATTTTAATTCCATTTAGTAACTGTGTGACCTAGGACCAGTTACCTAACTTCTCTTGTCTCAGTTACATCGTTATAAAAGAGGGATTAGAATCTATTACCCAGAATTTCAGTGAGGATTAAATAGATTCATGTGAAGTTCTTAGAACAGTGCCTGGTGTATAGTAAATACTCAATAAATGATAGTCATCATCATCATGTTTATCAACCTTGAAAAAGGGAAATAGTGACATGGTTGTTGAATGTCACCCAGAAACATGAATCTGAAGTATGTAATATTGGTGATTAGGTACAGAATAAACAAGAAGTAGGAGAACCAGAGAAGGCATAGGTGAAGAATTAATATGTGGTCCAGAATAGTTGTCATAGTTCTGGGCTTTACGTCTTGTTCATTAAAAGATAAATACTAGATCAAGGTGGAAGTAAAAAAAATATGCTGGAAAAGGAAATAATAAAAATGACATAGAAATACAGTAGGATAAATTTGAGAGTGGACTTTCTGAAAAAATCCCAATAATATATGGGAACCTACAGCAAATCTAATTGGGGTGGGGGGGAAGAAAAGGGGGAAATGGTTTAAAAAACTAAAAAGAGGAAAAGATCCTAAACAGTATGAGAAGATGCTATGCAGAGTTTTGTGGTAATGTATTTGGAAATCTTGATGAAATCTAAAATTTCCTAGCAGATATAAAAATCAACTAGAGAAATAAAAGACTGTGATTATTCATTCTTTTGCTTGAAATTCCCCTAAATAGCTTCGCATTGTTCTCAAGATAAAGATATGTACTTTCAACTTATCTTCCAGTCCCCCCTGATCTGACCTTTTTCTTGCCATTCGGCCTTGCATTCTTTCCCCTTGGGCTCCTGCACTCTGGCCATATTGATCTTCTTTCTTTCATCTAATAATTTTTTTTGCATCAGGACCTTTGCACATCCTGTTTGTTTTGCCTGTTTTGAACACTTAATTTCTATTAATCCTTAGATTTCTATTCAAATTTCATGTCATGGAGAAACTGACCCTTACTCTTCACAGACTAGGTTTGGGTGTCTGAGCCATCTGCTGTCATAACCCTTAAACATTGTCTTCATATTTAACATTGTTAACAATTATTTCTGTGTATTTATGTCTCTTTCTCCCCAAGTAGACCATAGTTTCTTTGATGGTAGAATTGATGGCTCTTTTGCTCATTCTTACCTAGCACACAGAGGGGTACTCAGTACTTTCTGAATAAACAATGACTTGAATAGTTAAATAACCTTTTCCATTTTTTCTTTAATAGTGAGATTTAGAAACCCATCCACTCCCTCTCCCCCGCCGCCCCCCGCTCTCTCTCTCTCTGTCTCTCAAAAACATAAAACAACCTAAGTGGTTTCATGGACACATTCTTGTAAGCTTTCTAGGAAGTAATTTTCTATATCAAACTATTTTATAATATGTCCATATACATATAGAAAACTATCTAGTTCATTTTATCTCAATCTCAAATTTGATAAAGTATCAAAAAGTCGTAATATAGACCTAGTTCAGTCATTAAAATGGATGGGAAAAGCCAATATAAAATTCTAGCAAATCAGATTCAATAGGATATTAAAAGGACATTTCTTAACATAAGTTGTACATTAAATTTTAAAAGTGGGTGAATATTAGGTTAAAAATGAAAAACTCCATGGTCATCTTTATGCCACAAAAGAGTTTGATAAAACTCTATATTCATTCTTTGTGAAGTATTTAATAGTTTGGATGAAGACTTCTTCAGTTAAACAAAGAAGAATTTCTATCCAAACCAATATCCAATATCATACTGTATTATGAAATGGTGGAGACATTTCTGTGAAAATAGGATAAAACAAAGAGGCTTACTGATACAGCACCATTAGTTACCATTTATTTTGCCAAGTTCTAGACAATATAACAAAACAAAGCAGAAATTAGAAGCAGGGCTTTTGGAAAAAAGGAGATACAGTACCCATTATTTGAAGGCAGATTTGTTATACCTAGAAACCAAAAAGAAAATTATAAACTGTTGGAATTAATAAGAATAGGTATGAATTAATATGAAAGTTGAGGTTGGATAAAAAAGTTAGTGACTTTGAATAATATGATAAATTAGCAAATATAGTGAAAATGCCTCATTTACTATAATATTAACCATTTTAATGAAAGAAAATATAGCAGGCAAATAAAGAAAATTATAACATTTTATTGAAAGATATACAATAATATTTAAATGAAACCTCATACCATGATGATTCTTAATAGGATAACAGAATAAAGGTGTGAATGCTTCTCAAATTAATAGATTCACTGTGCCAAACATCAGCCACTCCCCATGTTTTTTTTGGGGGGGGAAATAGAACAGTAAATTTATTTGGAAGAATAGATGTGTGATTAAAAACTAAGACAACTTTCAATGAACAATAATTAGGAGAAAATAGCATTACCAAATAGAGCTGTCTCTTGCTTTCTGTTGGGGATTGGTTCCAGGACCTCCCATGGATAGCAAATTCATGGATGCTCAAGTTGCCTATATAAAATGGTGTAGCATCTGTATATAATCTATGCCCATCCTCCCATATACTTTAAATTATGTATAGATTACTTATAATACTCAGTGCAGTATAAATCGTTGTTGTACTATATTGCATAAGGAGTAGTGACAAGGGAAAATGTCTGTACACGTTCAGTACAGATGTAATATTTTTCCCTAATATTTTCAGTCTGCTGTTGATTGAATCCATGGGTGGGAAACCCATGAATATTGAGGGCCACCTGTATCATGTTTTGTAGAACAACAATTTAAACACATTGGAATAAGCTCAGAAACAGACTTCATTGTATGTAAGAAAGTAATACTTGCTTTTCAAAAATAAACTTAAAAATCAATTAGCTTCATAAAATGAAAGATACACAAATGGCCAATAAAAACATGAAAAGATAATCCATATGATTAGTCATCAGGCAAATGCAAGTTACAAACACAGCCAGATATTACCTTCCAACCACCCATTAGAATGGCTAAAGTTAAAAAGCCTGACAAATACCAAATGTTAAGGATGCAGAACCCTCATACTCTGCTGTTATAAATGTAAAGTGTTACAACTGCTGTGGAAAACTGCTAGCACATTTTTTTAAAATTATACTTTAAGTTCTGGGTACATGTACAGAACATGCAGGTTTGTTACATAGATATACACATGCCATGGTGGTTTGCTGCACCCATCAACCTGTCATCTACATTAGGTATTTCTTCTAATGCTATCCCTCCGCTATCCTCTTACCCCCGAAAGGCCCTGGTGTGTGATGTTGCCCTCCCTGTGTTCATGTGTTCTTACTGTTCAGCTCCCACTTATGAGTGAGAACATGTGGTGTTTGGTTTTCTGTTCTTGTGTTAGTTTGCTGAAATGATGGTTTCCAGCTTCATCAATGTCCCTGCAAAAGACATGAACTCATCGTATTTTATGGCTGCATAGTATTCCATGTTGTATATGTGCCACATTTTCTTTATCTAGTCTGTCATTGATGGGCATTTGGGTTGGTTCCAGGTCATTGCTATTGTGAATGGTGCTGCAATAAACATATGTGTGCATGTGTCTTTATAGTAGAATGATTTATAATCCTTTAGGTGTATACCCAGTAATGGGATTGCTGGGTCAAATGGTGTTTCTGGTTCTGCATCCTTGAGGAATTGCCACACTGTCTTCCACAATGGTTGAACTAATTTACACTCCTACCAACAGTGTAAAAGTGTTCCTATTTCTCCATATCCTCTCCAGCATCTGCTGTTTCCTGACTTTTTAATGATTGCCATTCTAACTGGTGTGAGATGGTATCTCATTGTGATTTTGATTTGCATTTTTCTAATGACCAGTGATGATGAGCTTTTTTTCATGTTTGTTGGCTGCATAGATGTCTTCTTTTGAGAAGTGTCTATTCATATCCTTTGCCCACTTTTGATGAGGTTGTTTGTTTTTTTCTTGTAAATTTGTTTAAGTCCTTTGTAGATTCTGGATATTAGTCCTTTGTCAGATGGATAGATGGCAAAAATTTTCTCCCTTCTGTAGGTGGCCTGTTCACTCTGATGATAGTTTCTTTTGCTATGTAGAAGCTCTTCAGTTTAATTAGATCCCATTTGTCAATTTTGTCTTTCGTTGCCGTTGCTTTTCATGTTTTAATCATTAAGTCTTTGCCAATGCCTATGTCCTGAATGATATTGCCTAGGTTTTCTTCTAGGGTTTTTATTGTTTTAGGTCTTATATTTAAGTCTTTAATCCATCTTGAGTTAATTTTTGTATAAGCTGTAAGGAGGAGGTCCAGTTTTACTTTTGTGCATATGGCTAGCCGGTTTTCCTAACACCATGTATTAAATAGGGAACCCTTTCCCATTGCTTGTTTTTGTCAGGTTTGTCAAAGAGCAAATGGTTGTAGATGTGTGGCATTATTTCTGAGGCCTCTGTTCTGTTCCATTGGTCTATATATCTGCTTTGGTACCAGTACTGTGCTGTTTTGTTTACTGTAGCCTTGTAGTATAGTTTGAAGTCAGGTAGCATGCTGCCTCCAGCTTTGTTGTTTTTGCTTAGGATTGTCTTGGCTATGCAGGCTCTTTTTTGGTTCCATCTGAAATTTACAGTAGTTTTTTCTGGTTCTGAAGAAAGTCAATGATAGCTTGACAGGGATAGCATTGCATCTATAAATTACTTTCGGCAGTGTGGCCATTTTCATGATATTGATTCTTCCTGTCAGTATCTACCTTTTTTAGCTCTTTAGATCATGATCCACTTTTTTTTTAGCTCCCACATATGCGTGAGAACAAGCAATATTTATCTTTTAGTGCTTGGATTATTTCTTAACATAATTGCCTCCAGTTTCATCCGCATTGCTACAAATGACAGTATTCCCTTCTTTTTTACAGCTGAATAGTATGCCATTTTGTATACATACTACATTTTCTTTATCCATTCATCTGTTAATGAGCACTTAGGTTGATTATTTTGACAATTGTAAATAGTGCCGCAATTAACATGAAAGTGAAGATATATCTTTGATATATTGGTTTACTTTCATTGGGATATATACCCGGAATTGCTAGACCATATGGTAGTTCTATTTCTAGTTTTTTCAGGAACTTCCATACTATTCTCTGTAATGGTTATACTTATTTAATGGTGTATGATGGTTCCTCTTTCTTTGCATCCTCACCAGCATTGTTATTGCCTGTCTTTTTGATAAAAGCCATTTTAACTAGGGTGAGATGGAATCTCATTGTGGTATCTTATTGTGGTTTCGAGTTGCATTTTTCTTGTGATTACTAACAGGGAGCATTTGCCCACTTACCTGTTGGCCATTTGTATGTTTTGTTTTTAGGAAGGTGTGTTTAGATCTCTTGCCCATTTTAAAATCAGATTCTTTGGGTTTTTGCTGTTGAGTTGTTTGAGCTCCACAAATATTCTAATTATTATTCCCTTGTCAGATGGATAATTTACAAAGATTTTTCTCCCATTCTGCGGGTTGTCTCTTTGCTTTGATTGTTTCCTTTGCTGTCCAGAGCTTTAGCTTGATATAATCCCATTTGTCTATTTTTGCTTTGTGGCCTGTGTTTTTGACATCCTACACAGAAAATCTTGACCCTGACAAGTGTCCTGGAGCATCTCCCCAGAGTTTTCTTCTAGCAGTTTTTCTCCAGTAGTTTGAGGTCTTAGATTTAAGTCTCTTATCCATTTTGCTTTGATTTTTGTGTTTGGTAAGAGAGAGTGATGTAGTTTCACACTTCTGCATATAGTTACCCAGTTTCCCCAGCAGCATTTATTGAAAATACTGTGTTTTCCTCATTGTATGTTCTTGTTACTTTTGTCAAAGATGAGTTTGCTGTAAATGCATTGATTTATATCTGTGTTCTTTATTCTGTTCCATTGGTTTATATGTCTGTCTTTATGCTGGTACCATGCTGATTTGGTTACTGTAGCTCTGTAGTAAATTTTGAAGTCAGGTAGTGTGATACCTCCAGCTTCATTCTTTTTGCCTAGCATTCATTTGGCTATTTGGGGTCTTTTTTGGTTCCACATAAATGTTAAGATTTCTTTTTCTGTTTTTGTGAAGAATGTTATTGGTATTTTGATGGAGATTGCATTGACTCTATAGATTGCTTAGGGCAGTATGGACATATTAACAAGATTAATTCTTCTAATCGATAAACATGGAATATCTTTCCATTTTTTGGTGTCTTCTTCAATATCTTTCATCAGTGTTATATAGTTTTCAACATAGAGATCTTTCAGTTCTTTGATTAAGTTGATTCCCAGGATTTTATATTCTTTGTAGCTATTATAAATGGGATTGCATTCTTGATTTCTTTCTCAGCTTGTTCACTTTAGGTGTTTTAAAGGCTACTAATTTTTGTATGTTGACTTTGTATTCTGCAATTTTGCTGAATTTGTTTATCTGTTGTAATAATTTTTTGGTGGAGTCTTTAGGTTTTTCTGAGTATAAGATCATGTTGTCTGCAAACAGACCAATTTGACTTCTTTTCCAACTTGAATGTGTGTCCTTTTATTTCTCTCGCCTAATTGCTTTGGCCAGGACTTTAAAGATTAAGTGGTATAAAAGTGGTGAAAGTCGATATCCTTGTCTTGTTTCAGATCTTAGCGGAAAGAACTGGTATTAGTTTGTCCTTCAATATTTCCCCTTTGAGTGCAGTATTAGATGGGAGTTTGTCACATATGGCTTTTATTATTTTGAGGTATGTTCCTTTTATACTCTTTGATGAGGGTTTTATCATAAAGGGATGTTGAATTTTATCAAATGCTTTTTTTGTTATCTGTTGAAATAATTGTAGGGTTTTTGTATTGGTTCTGTAAATTATCAGGTTTATTGATTTGTTGAACCATCTTTGCATTCCTGGCATGAATCTCACTTAATCATGGGGAATGATCTTTTTAATATGTTGGTGAATTCGGTTTCCTACTGTTTTGTTGAGGATTTTTGCATCTATGTTCATCAGTGATATCGGCCTGTAGTTTTCTTATTTTGTTGTATCCTTATCTGTTTTTGGTATAAGAGTAATGCTGGCCTCATAAAAAGAGTTTGGTATATTCCCTCCTCTTCAATGTTTGTGAAGAGTTTGAGTAGAACTGGTATTAGTTCGTTCTTAAATGTTTGGTAGAATCATCAATAAAGCAATAAGGTTCCACATTTTTCTTTGATGGGAGACTTTTGATTACAGCTTCAATCACGTTACTTGTTATTTGTTTGTTGAGGTTTTGTATTTCTTCATGGTTCAATATTGGTAGGTTTTATATGTGTAAGAATTTACCCATTTCTTGTAGGTTTTTCAATTTGTTGGCATATAGTTTATAATAGTCTCTAATGATTCTATTTCTTTGGTCTCAGTTGTTAACATCTTTTCATTTCTGATTTTGTTCATTTGGGTCTTCTTTCTTTTTATTCTTAGTCTAGTTAAAGATTTGTCAATTTTGTTTATCTTTTACAAAATCAACTTTTTGTTTCATTGGTCTTCCATATTGTTTTTTAAGTTTCAATTTTATTTATTTCTGCTCTAATCTTTGTTGTTTCCTTATACTAATTTTGGGTTTGATTTCTTTCAGCTTTTCTAGTCCCTTAAGATGTATCATTAGGTTGTTTATTTGAAGTCTTTCTACTTTCTGGATATAGGCATTTATTGCTATAAACTTCCCTCTTAATACTGCTTTTGTTGTATCCTATAGATTTTGTTATGTTTCATTTCCATTTTATTTCAAGAAATTTTAAAATTTTTTCTACATAATTTCTTCATTGATCCTTTGGTCATTTCAGAGCATATTGTTTAATTTCCATGTGTTTGTACAGTTTCTGAGGTTCCTCTTGTTGTTGATTTTTAGTTTTATTACATTGTGGTCAGAAAAGATACTTGATAATTTCTTTTTTTCTGAATTTGTTCAGAGTTGTTTTGTGGCCTAAGATATAGTGTTTTCTGGAGAATGTTCCATGTGCTGATGAAAAGAATGTGTATTCTGCTTCAGTGAGGTGAAATGTTTTGTTAGTTAGGCTTCGTGCATAGTTCAACTCTGATGTTTCTTAGTTGGTTTTCTCTCTGAATGATCTGTCTGTTACTGAGAGTAGAGTGTTAAAGCTCCCTACTATTTTTTCTTTTTAGAGAAAGTGTTTCACTCTGTCACCCATGCACAGTGGTATGATACAGGTCTCTGCAGCTTCAACATCGTGGGTTCCAGTGATCATCCTGCCTCAGTTTCTTAAGTAGCTGGGGATTACAGGTGGATGCTACCACATATTGCTAATTTTTTAAATTTTTTACTAGAGACAGGACCTTGTTATGTTGCCCAGGCTGGTCTTGAACTCCTGGCTTCAAGAAGTCCTCCTGCCCTGGCCTCCCAACATGTTGGGACTGCAGGCATAAGCCATCACACCTGGCCCCCTGCTATTATTGTATTGCAGTCCATCTTTCCCTTTAGAGCTATTAATGTTTGCATGTATATTTAGGAGCTCCAGTGTCATATATAAATACTTATAATTGTTATATCCTCTTGCTAAGATGACCTTTCTCATTATATAATGACCTTCTTTGTCTCTTTCTATAGTCTTTGATTTGTAGTTTATTGTATCTGATATAACTATTCTTGTTCTATTTTGATTTCCGATTATATGAAATATCTTGTCCACCCCTTCACTTTCAGTCTTTGTGTTTCTTTATAAATACAGTAAGTTTCTGGTAGGCGTCATATCATTGAGCCTTGTTTCTTTATCTGGTCAGCCACTCTTTGCCTTTTAATTGGAGAATTGAGTTCATTTACATTGTTGCTATTAATATTTAGGGACTTACTATTACCATTTTGTTGCTCCTCTCTTTTTTGTAATTCCTCTCTTCCTTTTTTAATGTCTTCCTTTGTGATTATTTTCTCTGGTAGTATGTTTTAATTCATTGCTTTTTAATTTTGGTGAATCTATTACAGGTTTTTTGCATTGTGGTCACCATGAGACTTACGTAAAAACATCTTATAATAAGGAATTTAAAGAGATGACAACTTATCTTAGATCACAAAGAAAAGAATAGAAACAACGAAAAAAAGAAAAAAAAACTATACTTTTAACTTCCTTCTCCCCATATTTAGACTGTTAGTTTTCTCAATTTACATTTTTTCAATTACCGATTTCTTAATGGGTTGCTGTAGGTATTATTTTATTTGATAGATTTGCCTTTTGGGCTTCATACTAGAGTTATGGGTGAATTGTACACCACAATTACAGTAGTTGAGTAGGGTTTGTCTGTGTATTTAATTTTAGCCTGTGGGTTTTATACTTTCAAAAGTTTTCTTTTTGTACATTAGCATGTTTTTTTCCCCTTTCATACTGAAGAACTCCCTTTAGCATTTTTTGTGAGATGGGTCTGGTGCTGGTGAATTCTTTCTGACAGTTTGGGAAGGACTTTATTTCTTCTTCGTATTTGAAGAATAACATTGCTGGCTTAGTCCATTCTGCTGTTGAGAGCTTCTAATGAATTTTTCAGTTCAACAAATATATTTCTCAGTTCTAAAATTTCTGCTGGATTTTTAAAAAGATGTCAATGTCTTTGTTAAATTTCTCTGATAAATTTCTGAATTGATTTCCTGTGTTATCTGGGAGATCACTGAGTCTCTTTAAAACTGTTAGTCTGAATTCTTGGGAAGAGAGCTCAGATACTTGCTGTCTTGTTATGGTTAGTTGCTGGTTCCTGCTTTGTCTGGGGAGGTTGTGGTTGCCTGTTTGCTGTTGTTTCTTGTGGATATATGTCTATGTCTTTGCATTGAAGAATTAGTTTTTTATCCCAGTCTTTTGTATCTGACTTGTTTTGGATTTTGTTGGATATATTTTTTACATAAATTCTTTACCACTAGTTTGCTGCCTTCTTATGGGGCTCGAGGTGGCACCTTAAGCCTGGGTTCACCTTGGCTACAGTACATGATCAAAGTCCTTCCCATTAGAAATTGGGGAGGTCCCAAAGGGGATATTCTGGCAGTGTGAGAAGGACAGTTAGGGGTTCATGTCCAGGGGACCTGTGGAATGTGCCTCCTATAGAATGGTACTGCTTAACAGCAACTCTGATTTAGCAACTCCTTTGGCTGTGTTGTAAAGCAGTTTCCAGGGGTGGGAATCATAGTCACACCTCCCCTTCTGGTCTCTAGCTCTCCTTGAATATTTTTCCCTTCTGGCACTTGCAATGCTTCTCATTGTTTAAGGCAGGGACAGGTCTCCTGCCAGGAAATCCAGTATGGTGGGGAAGCTGGTTGTCCACCTCAGTCTCACTTTTTCTAGAGTAGAAACTGATGGAGGGAAATTTTTTGCATGCTTGGTGTCAAGCAGAATGGTGAAACGGACACCACAGATGTAGAAGTCTGATTCCCTTCTCATCTGCTTCAAGTTTTTTTTTTTTTTTTTTTTTTTTTTTTTCCACTTCTGTGGCTCTAGAACTGTCTCATCTCCATTTTTAAGTTCTGGGATATTGCTGGTGATAATCTCAGCACCTTATATTTTGTTTTGATTTTCTCTTGTGGGGAGTGAAGCCAGTTTGCTTCTTTGTTACTATTTTGGAATCAGAAGTCTCTCTCTCTCCCTCTTTTGATGTTAATAAATTCTGCTGGGATTTTTACTTGCCTTTTGCTTATCAGAAACATAAAGCACTGAGTATTGGCCTGCCTAATTTTTTAATGAAAATCAATTGAGGTGGGGAAGAAATCTTCATTAAGCAAAGTTTTCTAGGATACTTTAATACTTGAAGTGAAATGTACCTGCTAGCTAGATTTTTGGGGGCTTGCATATACTATAATAATTGCTATCTAGGTGGTAAGATGAATTGAAATAACATTTAATTTTGGAGTAGTCTAAAATCTGAATTTACCCTATTATTTTCTCATATGAGTGTTGCTTAGGATTATGACAAACATAGGTTCTGAAAGATATTTTGTGTTTTGAGTTACAAATAATTAAAATACAGGCAATGTGTTGAAAATCTTTATCGTAGAAGCTGACTTATAAAGTATTGAATGGGCCAGTTTGGAGCAGTCAGAACTTGTACTTAGAACACTATTTTGGATATTCCTCGTTTCCTTAAAAATAATGTGTCTTTAGAGAGTGTAAGGGTTATATCTACTGAACTTGACTCTGATCATTTATGATATTTATTGCTTTATATTTGGAAAATAATTTTAAAACATTTTAATCATTTGGGTTATGTAGTTGTGCTGACCATATTTTGTAATCTAAAGGAATCAAAATATCTTCTTTACAACTTTTATTTTTATTCTTTATTTTACTTGGTGTTAGACTCTTAATCCTTCTGTGTTACATGTGATAGCTCAATATTGTAAGCCTGCTTAGATAATAAGACTTTCTAGAACAATTCTAAGTACTCTTCCTGGAAATCAGTGGCAGTTAAACAATACAGATGTCACTGGGCTCTTGAAATTTTCATGATTGGCTTCCATTAAATGAGATTGTTGGATGCAGAAATTATTTGGTATCATTTTCAAGAGTTCCTGTAGACTAATTTTAAAACCTAATTTCTAAAACTGTCCATAGAAGCAAGATCTCAAACTTTCTTGTATTGATTATTTAAAATAAAGTTCTTTGGTGTTGATGATGGCAGAATGGTCAGTTAACTTATTTGAGGTGTTTGCCAAACTTATTTTACATGTTTATGCTCATAAATCTTATGTTTTAACATTTATTTAGCCTCTTGGATTGGAATATAGCTTCTTTGATTCTCCCCTTCTTCCTCCCATTTCAACACTAACTTTCCCCTTCCTTAGTTTTGCCATAAGTGTAGGTAGAAAAGGCGTCCTTGTCAACAGATCTTTAGTATCCTACAATGCTATCTCATGGGCGATAAAAAATTTTAGGATTTGGTTCCTGCCCAAGCCTTGGTCAGTTTCATGTATGTCTTCAGTAATCCTGAGCTGTTTATAGTTTTCTTAATAAACTCTGAAACTCCTAGACCTTGCCTCATGGTTTTGTTCCTAAACACTGTTTCCTAACTTGTTTGTCTGGCAAATTCCTGCTTATTCTTTACATTTCTGCTGTGTTTCCCTTGGGCACACATTGTTTCTACTTTTTTAATGCTCCTACTATACTTGACAGATCATTCCACTGTAGAAATTACCTAAATATAGTTGTTGCACAGTCTCCCCTCTAGACCTGCAGTGTCCAGTATAGTTAATAGCCACTAGCCACATGTGGCTGTTGAGCACTTTAAAACGTGGCCACTATCACTGAGGAACTGAAGTTTTAGTTTTATTTAATGTAAGTTAAATGTAAGTAGCCACACATGACTCCTTACATTTAACTTATGTTAAATAAATAAGTGGTTACTGTATCGGACAGGACAGCTCACTGCTTTTCTCATATGCCAATAGGTGAAGAAGGGAAGAAGTGGATAGATCAGAGTATTTCCAGTAGCATCTACACTGACATATGCTGTAAGGGTAAAATACATGCTGAACTTCAAAGATATAAAAAAGAATGAATTTGTCATCAATAATTTTAATTATTGATTACCCATTGCAGTGATGTTATATGAACATATTTGGTTAAATAAAATTTATTAAAATAATTTCACCTATTTTATTTTACATTTATATAGACATTAGAAAGTTTAAAATTCTACATGTGGCTCACATTTGTAGATCTCATTATATTTACATGGGACAGTGCTGCATTCTGGCAGTGAGCTCCGTGTGGGTAAGGACCCTTTTTGTTGTAATCTTGACTATTACTGTGTCTTTAATATAGTAGATACTTAATAGTTATTGAATGAATAAAACAGTTTCTAGAAATTGTAACCATAGCGTCTTGAAGAATTGAAGCTTTGGATTAAATCAAAGCATATATATGATAGGTACATATATAAACACACTTGTTTGCACATAGAGGAAAAAACCTACACCTAGGAATACAAGAGTAGTAGCACTTATTTTGAGCCAAATTCTATTAATAATTGAGTAAGTTCTCATAACAACATCTGTAAGCAAAACTCTATTCATATTCCTCATTTACAGGATACTGAGACAGGAACATTAAGTAACAAAATGACACAGAAATGTTAAGTGATGGAAATAATTTGAATTTGGGCAGTCTGGCTTTGTAGTTTGTACCTTTAACTAGTATGCTAAAGAAATGTCATGTAATTTTGGTCATCCGTAATTATCACTTTCAAAATTGTGAGACGATTTATATGAATGAACACTGGATGGTATTGGACTTGGGGGACTTTTTGATGCCTCTTTTGCTTTCCTGGAATGAAGAAAGTTTACATAGGCCTTAACAATTTGCTCTTAATTGCTTTAAAATTTATTAAAGTTCAGCATACAAAGTCTTTGTTTTTTTTTTTTTTTTT
>NW_016107347.1:6288171-6322095 GCF_001604975.1 Cebus imitator | reverse complement strand
TTTTTTTTTTTTTTTTTTTTTTTTTTTTTTTTTTCCTCTCTTGCTTGCTCAGTTTGAGCTGACAGCCACTTCTGAATGTTGGGGCAGCTCTGTTTCACACTGCCATCCAGGGACCCTGTTCCTTCTATCTTGTTGATTTACCATCCCCTAAGGTGTTGCACATGTCTGCAGAGATGAATCTGAATTGTCACCACCACCGCATTGACATTCTAGTTTGTGGGAAAAAGGGGAAAAAAACAAGTGGAAGGCAAGCAGTTTAAAAAAAGTGTGTGACTTAATAGTTACATACAGCACTTGATGCTACAACCTGTTGATCAGAACTTAATCACATGGACACATCTATCTGCAAGAGAGGCCATTACCTCATATAGTAACTATATATATATATATATTTTTTTTTTTTAAATTGAGAGCATTTAACATCTACTCACTTAGCAAATTTTAAGTGCACAGTGCAGACTTATTAACTATGGTCACCATGCTGTCCATTAGATTTCTAGAATTTATTCATTGTATAACTGAAACTTAGAATCCTGTAAACAACATCTCCCCATTTCCCCATCCCCTGCCCTTACTCAGTCCCTTACAGCCACCATTCTACTCTGTGCTTCTGAGTTTGAAAAGATTCCATATATAAATGAGGTGGAGTATTTGTATTTCTATGCTAGGCTTATTTCCCTTAGTATAATATCGTCTAGGTTCATTGATGCTGTTTCAAATGACAGGAATCCCTTCTTCTTAAATGTTGAATAATAATCCATCAGCCTTTTAGTCTGATACAATCCCATTTGTTCATTTTTGCTTTTGTTATGTGTGCTTTGAGCATCATATCAAAAAAACTCATTGCATAGACCAATGTTTAAAAGCTGTTTTCTGTATTTTCTTCTGGAAATCTTACAGGTCTTACATTTAAGTCTTTAGTCCATTTGAATTGGGTTTTGTTTATGGTCTGAGATGAAGGCCTAATACTACAGACCAAATAGACCTACCAGGTATATAAAGAACATTCCAGCTGACAGCAGAAAATACATTCTTTTGAAGAGCACATGGAACATTTTGCAGATCATGTGTTAGGGCATAAAACATGTTTCTTTTTTTTGGTTTTGCTTTTTTTTTTTTTTTTTTTGAGATGGAGTTTCGCACTTGTTGCCCAGTCTGGAGTGCAACGGCGTGATCTCCACTCACTGCAACATCTGCCTCCCAGGTTCAAGCGATTTCCCTGCCTCAGCCTCCCGAGTAGTTGGGATTATAGGCATGCACCACCACATCCAGCTAATTTTTGTATTTTTCGTAGAGACAGGGTTTCTTCATGTCAGTCAGGTTGGTCTTGAACTCCTGACCTCAGGTGATCCACCCATCTCAGCCTCCCAAAGTGCTGGGATTACAGGCATGAGCCACCAGAGCTGGCCATAAAACAAGTTTTAACAAATTCGAGAAGATTGAAATCATATGAAATACTGTTTTCTGAAATCATATCACATACTGTTTTCAGCCACAATGGTATGAAACTAGAATCATTAGCAGGAAGAAAATTGAAAATTCACAAATATGTGGAAATTAAACCACATACTCCTGAACAACCAGTGGGTCAGTGGAGAAATCAAAATGAAAATTTTAAAAAATCTTAAACAAAAATGGAAACACAACATATACCAAAACTTAGGGGATGCAGCAGAAGCCTTTCTAAAAGGGAAGTTTATAGCTGTAAAGACCTACATCAAAAAAGACTACAGGAAGACCTGCCTGAGGCTGTCTTACAGTTACCCTCCTTTTTTCTTTTAACTAATAGAAGGATCTACACTCTAAAAACAATGATAAATGGTATAGTATGGTAGATACATAAACCAGTAACAGTTTTATTACCATTATCAAGTATTATTTACTGCATATAATTGTATGGGCTATACTTTTATATGACTGGCAGTACAGTAGGTTTTTGTATACCAGCATCACCACAAACACTTTAGTAATGCATTACAATGGCTACAGCATCATTAGGCTATAGAAGTTCTTCAGCTCCATTATAATCTTATGGGATCACTGTTGTATATGCAGTTTGTTGTTGACCAAAACATTATGTAGTTCCTGGCTGTATTATTGCATTGCTGTTTCTCCTTTCACTTCTGTTAATATGTGCTTTATTTATTAATATTTAGATGTTCTGGTGTTGGGTGCATATAGTTTTGCATATAGTTTTACAATTGTTATATCCTTTTGACAGATTGACTTTTTTATTATTACATAATGACCTTCTTTGTCTCTTGTGATAGTTTTTGACTGAAAGTCTATTTTGTCTGATGTAAGCTACTTCTGTTCCCTTTTAGTTACCATTTACTTGGAATATCTTTTCCCATTTCTTCACTTTCAGCCTATATATGTACTTAACGCTAAAGTGAGTTTCTTATAGGCAGCATATAGTTAGATCTTGTTTTCCTAAGCCTTCAGCCATTCTGTCCTTTAATTGGAGAATTTAATCCCTTTACATTTAAAATAATTATTGATAGGTAAGACTTACTATTGCCATTTTGTTAATTGTTTTATGACTGTTTTGTAGTTTGTTTCTTCCTTTCTGTCTTCCTTTGGGATTTGATAGTTTTTTTATAATGGTATGCTCTGAATCCTTCTTTATGTTTTTGTGTATCTACTACAGGGGCGCGCGCGCGCGTGTGTGTGTGTGTGTGTGTGTGTGCGCGTGTGTGTGTTTACCATGAGGCTTACTGAAAACATCTTGTAATAGTCTATTTTAAACTGATAACAACTTGACTTCAACTGCCTGCAGAAACTTTACATTTTAACTTTGCCTCCCACCACATTTTGTGTAATTGATGTCATAGTTTACATCTTTTGTATTGTATATCCATTAACAAATTATTATGGCTAAGCTATTTTTAATACATTTTAAACTTTTAGAGTAGAGTTGAAAGTGATTTACACACCACTATTACAGTATTAGAATATTCTGAATTTAAATTTATAGTAAGGCTAAAAAATTCATGTGTTTTCATGTTGTTAATTAACATTCATTTTAAGTTGAAGAATTCACTTTAGCATTTCTCGTAAGGCAGTTTCAGTGATTGCAGACTCCCTCAGCTTTTGTTTTTCTGGGAAAGACTTTATCTGTCCTTCATTTCTAAAGGTACCTTTGCTAGGTATAGTATTCTTGGTTGACATTTTTTTTTCTTCCGGTACTTTGAATATACCATCTCATTCTCTCCAGGCATGCAAAGTTTCTGCTGAGAAATACACTCATAGTCTTAAAATGGTTCCCTTGTATGTGACTAGTCATTTGCTTCTTTCAAAATTGTCTCCTTGTCTTCGACATTTGAGAATTTGATTCAAATATGTCTTGGTAAAGATCTCTTTATGTTTAACCTATTCCAGGTTCAGGTTCTTTAGGCTTCATGGATTTAGGCGTTCATTTTTTTCTTCGGATTTGGGATGTTTTCATCATTATTTCTTTAAATAAACTTTCTGCCCCTTTCTCTTTCTCGTCCTCTTTTATTTGCATAATACATAGATTGGTTCTCTTGATATTCCATAAATCCCGTAGAATATCTTCACTCTTTTCTGTTCTTTTTGCTTTTTGGTCCTCTGGGTAATTTTAAATGACTCACCTTAGAACTTGCTGATTCTTCTTTCTGCTTGATTAAGTGTGCTGTTGAAAGCTCTCTATGGAATTTTTCAGTTCATACATTATATTCTTCAGTTCCAGAATTTCTGTTTGGGTGTGTGTGTGTGTGTGTGTGTGTGTGTGTGTGTGTGTTGTGTGTGTGTGTTGTGTGTGTGGCTTCTATTTCTTTTCTGAATTTTTAAATTTTGTTCATGTATTGTTTTCCTGCTTTTTAATGTTCTATCTGGATTCTCTTGTAGCTCACTGAGGTTCATTAAGATGTTTTTTGTGAATTTCTTGTCAGGTAGTTTGTAGATCTGTATCTCTTTAGGGTCAGTTACTGCTGCTTCATTTTGTGCCTTTGGTGGTATCATATTTCCCTGATTATTCATGATCTTTGTGGCCTTGCATTAATTAGTGTCTGCACATTTGAAGAAACAGGCACCTCTTCCAGTCTTTACATACCAGCTTTGGCAGGGAATGCCTTCCAGCAGTCAACCATTTAGAGATTCGGGTTAGGCCATTTTGCAGGGCCTCATAGGGCGGGCTTGCCTAGTGCCTGGGTCTGGGAGGGCTGGCCTGGTATTGGGAGGTGTACAGTTAAGGGCTGTCTGGCTGAGTGCCTGGGTCCACAGGAACAGGCCTGGAGCCTGAGGCTGTGAGAGCTGGTGTGGCAGTGAAATGGCCTTGGAATCTGAGTCCACAGGGGTTGACCTGGATGTTAGCTCTGTAGGAGTGGATCTGAGCCTAGGGCTATAGGAGTTGACCTGGTGCTAAGGTCTCTGGTGAACACATGTGCTCACTTTACTCTCCTTTTCCCCCACAAAAGGTATTTCTCTTTACATTGTACTATGCAGGCTTGGGGTAGGAATGAATGATACAGGTAATGTGAAACCATCCTTCTTACCCTCTTCAATGTGCCTTTTCTTATTTCTGTGCTGCACTGAGGTGCTATCTAATTCATTTTATAAAGTTTGTAGTTTTTTAGCTTTTTTTTTTTTTTTTTTTTTTTTTTTTTTTTTTTTTTTTTTTTTTTTTTTTTTTTTTTTTTTTTTTTTTTGGAAAAAGAGAAGCAAGCTTCTCTTTTGATCTTTAATTCTTTAATTTAGTGCAACCAACTGGTGGCATAAATTTGTTGTTAGTATTGGCAAATTCCCAAACCTTATAACCTAAATCACTCATTCCATTTTTTTTAGATCAAAGCCAGTGTTTACTATACAATCCTGTAAACAACTGTACAATAAACTTAATTCTATTTTTGTATTTGCTTTTAGTTGCTGCTGTAACAAATTACTACACATTTAGTGACTTGAACAACACAAATTTCTTATCTTATGGTGCTGCATGTCAGAAGTCCAACATGGGTCTTACTGGGCCAAAGTCAAAATGTCATACATAGGACTATATTTCTTTCTGGAGATTTTAGGGGAAAACTCATTTCCTAACTCATAATTTAGACAAGCTCTTTCTCACTTCTTTTTCATTTTCTCTTTTTTCTTAATCTCTTATATGATTGTAATCCCATGAAACTTTGTTCAGAATTTAGGAAGAAACAAACTTAAACTATATAGTAGTCATTAATTTATATAATAAACTTAATATAAAATTAAATTTAAATATTTAAAATCATAACTAGTTTTATCTAACCCACAGTATTCCAATTTTGTAATTATTTTTTTAATTGTGATACTCAGAAGACAGGAGAGAAAGGCTTTACTATTGATGGTAATGTTGTTGGCTGTTATAATGTTGAACCTTTGAGGGTGTCAGTTTTTGTTTTATACACATGAAAGTCATTTGGTAGTCTTTTGATAGTTGTTTTTGTTATTTAGATATTTGAGAGTTTCATATTTAATTCAGTTTGTTCAGCCTTTTTTTTATTGAGACAGGGTGTCACTCTGTCACTCAGGCTGCCACAGCCTCAGTCTGTCAGGCTTAAGTGATTCTCGATCCACCTACCTCAGCCTCCTCAGTAGCTGGGACTACAGTTATGCATTACTATACCCAGCTAATTTTTAAATATTTTATAGAGATGAGATGAGGTCTCACTATGTTGCCCAGGGTGGTGTTGAACTCCTAAGCTTAAGCAATCCTCTTGCCTCAGCCTCCCAAAGTGCTGGGCTTACAAGTGTGAGCCACTGTACCAGGCCTCAGCCAATTTTTTTTTTTTTTTTAACAACTGGAGATCTTATTTTCTGACTAAATCTTATAATTCTTTTTATGGAAAATGTAAGTACATAGGTGCATTGTCAGTAGGGTTAAAGGCATGATGCCCTTTGGAATTGCTTTGTTAACATGAGAAACAACATCTAAGATCTTTTTTTTCTTTTCTTTTTTTTTTTTTTTTTGAGACAGTATCTCTCTCTGTTGCCCAGGTTGAAGTGCAGTGGCATGATCTTTGGCTCACTGCAGCTTTGACCTCCTGGGCTCCAGCCATCCTCCCACCTCAGCCTCCTGAGTAGCTGGGACCACAGATGTACACAACCACGCCCAGCTAGTTTTTTGTATATTTTGTAGAGATGAGATTTCACCATACTGCACAGGCTGGTCTTAAACATCTGAGCTCAAGACATCTGCCTACTTTGCTTCCCAAAATACTGGGATTACAGGTATGAGCCACTGCGCCCATCTATTCATACCTGTTAAAATATTACTGGAAAATGTAAACATGCCTCCAACATTTTAACATATGTGAATGCCATTTTGATATGAATCCAAATATTCATGGTGCTGATATTTACATATGAGATCTATCCCTAGTAACTGACTTTTGATGCTCTTTCTTCTTAGAGGTTGCTATGGACTGAATGTTTGTGTCTCCCCATAATCCCTACATTGAAACCTAATCCCCAATATGATAATATTTGGGGATTGGGGCTTTGGGAGGTAATCAGGTAGTGAAGGTAGAGCCCTCATGATGGGCTTAGTGCCATTATATAGAGAGACACAAGAGAGCTTGATTTCTTTCTCTATCCTCTGGCAGGTGAGGACAGAGCAGGAATACAGCAAACCCACAAGAGAGCCATCAGCAAGCATGACCATGCTGGTACTGATTTTAAAGTTTCTAGCCTCCATAACTGTGAAAAATAAGTTTCTGTTTAAGTAACCTAGTCTGTGGTATTCTGTTATAGCAGCCCAAACTAAGACAGAGATGTTTAAGTTTTATTGTGCTATTAAATAAAAGTACCAGTGCTTCAAAGCCCTGTTGTTTAGATCTAAAAGATCTAAAGGTATGAAACGAATATTGTTGAGGCAGGATGAGTTGGTTTGGGTTTGTTTATTTTTCTCCTCATACCTCAGAAAAATTTCATACCTTAGAATAGTTGCAAGAATAGTACAATATGGTACAGTAGTACCTGTGTGTCTTAATATTTTGCTGCAAAAGCACACTTGTGCTCTCTTTTTCTGTATAATGTGATTGCGTGTGTGTGTGTGTGTGTGCACGCACGTGTGTGTGTGTATTTATCTGTTTTTTTCCCTCACGCATTAGAGAGTTAGTTGCAGATATTTTACCTCCAAATATTTTAGCATGTATCCCATTCAGGAAGTTTAACGTTGATACAATATAATTTATTATATAGTTCATATGCAGGTGTCTCCAGTTTTCAGATTTAGAAATAGCAAATGATTCTGAAAGGACATAATTACTTTGAAAAATTGAAAACCACTTTGAAAAATCCGGAGCTTTAAAGATGATTTATCACATGGGAAATTGGCAAATTTTAAAAGAATATCCTGAAGTAAGATTCTAATCCAGATTGAATTCAAGCTGTGAATTTTTTTTCTAAATTTTTTTATTTCAATAGATTTTTGAGGGAGTACGTGGTGTTTGGTTACATGAATAAGGTTTTTAGTGTTGATTTCTGAGATTTTGGTGCACCCATCACCCAAGCAGTGTATACTGTAGACAGTGTGTAGTCATTTATCCCTTGCCACGCCCCTGCTTTTTATCCCCAGTTCCACAAATCCATTGTATCATTCTTATGCCTTTGCATACTCATAGCTTAGCTCCCACATATGAGTGAGAACATACAACGTTTGGTTTTCCATTCCTGGGTTACCTCACTTAGAATAAGAGTCTCCAGTTTTATCCAGGTGGCTGCAAATACCAGTTTCATTCTTCTTTATGGCTGAGTAGTATTCCATGGTATACATATATGCCATCTTTTCTTTATCCATTCATTGATTGATGGGCAATTGGGCTGGTTCCATATTTCTGCAACTGCAAATTGTGCTGCTATAAACATGCATGTGCAAGTATCTTTTTCGTATAATGCCTTCTTTTCCTCTGGGTAGATACCTAGCAGTGGGATTGCTGGATCAAATGGTAGATCTACTTTTAGTTCTTTAAGGAATCTTCACACTCTTTTCCATAGTGGCTGTACTCATCGTAAAAAAATGTTCCCTTTTAACTGTATCCATGCCAATATCTTTTACTTTTTGATTTTTTTTTTAAATTACGTCTACTCTTTCAGGAGTGAAGTGATATTGCATTGTGGTTTTAATTTGCATTTCCCTGATAGTTATGTTGAACATTTTTCCATATGCTTGTTGGCCATTTGTATATCTTCCTTTGAGAACTGTCTGTTCGTGTTCTTAGCCCACTTTTTTGATGAGATTGTTTTTTAAATTCTTGCTAATTTGTTTGAGTTCTTTGTAGATTCTGGATATTAGTCCTTTATCAGATGTACAGATTGTGAAGACTTTCTCCCACTCTGGGTTGTCAATTAACTGTGCTGATTATTTCTTTAGCTATGCAGAAGCTTTTTAGTAATTAAGTTTCATCTACTTATCTTTATTTTTGTTGCTTTTTGCTTTTGGGTTCTTGGTCATGAAGTCTTTGCCTAAGCCAGTGTCTAGAAGGATTTTTCCAATGCTATTTTCTAGAATCTTTATGGTTTCAGGTCTTAGATTTCAGTCTTTGATCCATCTTGAGTTGATTTTTATATAAGGTGAGAGATGAGGATTCAGTTTTATTTTTCTACATGTGGCTTGCCAATTACCCTAGCACCGTTTGTTGAATAGGATGTCCTTTCCCCACTCTTATGTTTTTGTTTGCTTTGTTGAAGATCAGTTGGCTTTAAATATTTGACTTTATTTCTGGGTTCTCTATTCTGTTCCATTGGTCTATGTGTGTATTTTTATGCCAGTACCATGCTACTTTGATGCCTATAGCCTTATAGTATAGTTTGAAGTCAGATAATGTAATGCCTGCCTCCAGAGTTGTTCTTTTTGCTTAGACTTGCTTTGACTATGCAGACTCTTTTTTGGTTCCATATGAATTTTAGGATTTTTTTTTATGGTTCTGTGAAGAACGATGGTGGTATTTTGATATTGCATTAATATTGAGAACTGCAATCCCAATTTGATATTGGAAATTGCATTGAATTTGTAGATTGCTTTTGGCAGTATAGTCATTTTCACAATATTGACTCTACCCATCCATGAGCATGGGATGTATTTCCATTTATTTGTGTCATCTGTGATTTCTTTCAGCAGTGTTTTGTAGTTTTCCTTGTAGAGGTCTTTTACCCTCTTGGTTGGGTATATTCCTAAGTTTTAGTTTATTTGCTTCTTTTTCGGCTATTGTGAAAGGGGTTGAGTTCTTGATTTGATTCTCAGTCAAGCTGTGAATTTTCAATATACTTTTGGGCATAAAAACTATCTCTAGATAGTGTGAGGACCTACTGTGTATATTTTGATGTTTTCTTATAGTTTATGTACTTTTCTTGTGAAGGTTTAAGTAGGGGGGTCTTCAAAGTATTTTTTTTTTTTTTGAGACAGGGCCTTGCTTTTTCACCTAATCTAGTGTGCAAGGCATGATCATAGCTTACTATAACCTTGACCTTCTGGGCTTGACTGATCCTCCCACCCCAGCCTCTTGAGTGGCTAGGACTATAGTCATGTGCCACTACATGGCTGTATTTTTTATTTTTTTGTGGAGACGGGATCTTGCTATGTTATGCCATCACATTGCTAATTTTTAAATTTTTTTTGTGATGAGAGGGTCTTGCCATGTTGCCCAGGCTGGTTTCAAACTCTTGGCCTCAAGTGATCCTCCAGCCTTGACTTTCCAAAGTGCTAGGATTACAGGCATCAGCCACTGCCCCCAGCCTACAAAGTCTTGAGTTACGAATTAGGGGAAGGTTTCTTGTCAAATTTTCTTTTAACTCTAAAATTCTATGACTTTCAATAATTTAACAGATATTTAAACTATTAAATATGTAACATTGTAGTAAGTGCTCTAGGAAATATAGATAAAACTTCATCACTAAGAATTCAAGAGAATAAAGAAATTATACACAAATAAATGCATGAAAGTAAACTGCATGTGAAGAGTTTTGGGCGGGCGCGGTGGCTCAAGCCTGTAATCCCAGCACTTTGGGAGGCCGAGGCAGGTGGATCACAAGGTCAAGAGATCAAGACCATCCTGGTCGACATAGTGAAACCCCGTCTCTACTAAAAATACAAAATATTAGCTGGGCATGGTGGCACGTGCCTGTAATCCCAGCTACTCAGGAGGCTGAGGCAGGAGAATTGCCTGAACCCAGGAGGCGGAGGTTGTCGTGAGCCGAGATCGCGCCATTGCACTCCAGCCTGGGTAACACGAGTGAAACTCCGTCTCAAAAAAAAAAAAAAAAGAAATATTTTAACAATGTGCAGTGAAAATTCAGAAACAGAAGAAACTTGACTGGGTGTTAAGAAGAGAGCATATAAGCTTCATTGGATTGTAAATATTTGTTAACAGAAATTAGGTCTCTACTATAATTTTTCTGTGTATGCAAGAATTTTCACTGGAATTAATTGTATTAACCTATTTGTGCCAGAGGTTGCAATTTTTTTTTTTTTTTTTTTTTTTGTGAAAAATCAGAACTTGGTGATGACCTTGAGGAGTAGGATATAAATAACTCTCACAAGCTTAGTGTTCCAATAATGGAACACTAGACATAAATGGGTTAACCCATTAATAAGCATGAGATATGCATAATTCAATTAGATTAACCAAAAATAGGGGAACACTTGTGTTTGTGATGTATTGCAAATAAAAGTTATTGAAATTTTGTTAAAAATAATATAACAAATGTCAGTGTAGTAAAGTAAAACTTAAAAATGTCATCTATAGCCACCTCATTTAAAGATAATACCTATTGACATCTGTGTATTTTTTTTGTATTTTTTCTGTACTGTGTGCATGCTTATATTTGATGTTGTATTCTGGTTCAAATTAATTGATAAAATAATTTTTTTTAATTTTAGTACCACACTTTTGCAAACATCATTTTTAATGGCTACATAATAGTATATTGAGTAGCTGTGGCATGATTTACTAAAACTTTTTTTATTGTTTGCAACTATAGAAATGGTAGTTATGATAGAGAACAAAGTTGTTCCAAGATCCCTTGGAAGGATCTACCTTAATTTTTTATCCTGATAATTTATTACACCAAATGTTTTACATGATTTTTTCTTGCTTAATTTTTGGCTACTATTTTAACTTACCATTGTTAAATTGTTTACACTTTTCATTACACCTAGTCTAGAAAATTTAATGTTTCATTGACCATTTGAAAAGATTATTCTGTATATGCTCAGAGAAGTGGTAGAAGCAGCAAGTCAGCTGATGTGGAGCCCAGAGGGTTTGGTACAGGAACATCTGTAGTGGTGCATGGCCAGGCACAGCCACCCCCATAGGCTCAACTTGCTCCTATAGAAGACTTTAGTCCTAGAGGAACTGTCAGTCCTCAACTCCGCAGGGCGGCCTTGCCCATCAGATGAGGCCAGTCCAATCTGAGTACCCCTTGGTCTGCTGACCCTCCCAGGGCCCCAGGTTGGCCATGCCTGCTTGCAGGGCAGCCTCAGGTACCCTGAGGGGCCTGCAGTATAGCTTCTGTGCTGGTGGACCATGCCTGATCAGTGGAGAGCTTCAGCAGGGTGGTTTCTATGGCCATGCACCAGCCTGCATGCTCCTTCCCTATATTGCAACGTCCCGTAACCCATGGCAACTCACTTGGTTGGCATGTATCTATGCAGGTGAGTTTTGCTTTCCTTTGCCACACCAGTGTGAGGAAGTACAGTCCAACCCCCTCCATCCGCCAACCACTATTGCAGATAGAGCTTTGGCAGGCACAGGCAGCCTGCCCCAACCAGCACCCTGCCCTTGTACTAACACTGCTGTGGAAGTCAAACTAGGTGCAGAGAACAGCAGATACTCCCCATCCCTAAGTGACAACTCCTGCTTACAGGGCACAGAGAAGGCACCCAGAACTGCACCTGCCAGTGCCCTGCCCCTGAGCCAACACCTCCTCTAGTGTGACTGTGCACATAGTCACCAGCAGGGGCCCCCTGAACCCTGATTCAGCTGCGTTCTCTTCACCACTCTGGTGAACACCCACAGGGAGACAGACACCCTAGTATCTATTAGCACACTGCCACAGCTTCTGCTACCACTGCTGCTGCTACCACTGCTGCTGGCATGTGTGAATGAGGATGGATCCTGTTGTCACTGCACTATGAAATACTTTGATTGACACCACCTATCAGAGTGTAATAACCAGTGGTCTGGGAATACCTTGGGCCCCCCATACCAGCACAGTGGAGTCCTAATCTCAAGGAGCCAGAGAACAAAGTCAGGGCTCAATAGAAGTCCACCAGAGTTAGAGCACACAGTCCAGGAGTTGGAGTTGAGTGGTGGCCCTCTAACACCTTCCAGAAATGAAGCCAGTCTCCTCAGTTTACCTATACCGCAGTCAAACCCTTATGGTCATCAAATAGGATAAAAGGAAAAAACAAACACTCAAAGGTCCAACCTCAAAGACTGAAGGAAGATAAACCCACAAAGATGAGAAAGAATCAGCACAAGAACCCTGACAACTCAAAAAGCCAGAGTACCTTCTTTCCTCCAGATGGCCACATCTTTCCAGCAAGGATTCTGAACTGGGCTAAGACGGCTGTAATGACAGAAATAAGATTCAGAATATGGATAGGAACAAAGCTCATTGAGGTACATGAGTATGTTGAAACCCAACCCAAGGAAGTTAAAAATCAGGATAAAACAATGCGGAAGCTAACAGACAAAATAGCCAGTGTAGAAAAGAAAGTAAGCAACCCAATAGAGTTGAACAACACTCTACAAGAATTTCATAATGCAGACACAACCATTAATAGCAGAGTAGACCAAGCAGAGGAAGGACTCTCAGAGCTTGAAGACTGGCTTTCTGAAATAAGACAGATAAGAATAGAGACAAAAGAATGAAAAGGAAGGAAGAAAACCTCCAAGAAATATGGGGTTATGTAAAGAGACCAAATTTATAACTCATTGGTGTTTCTGAAAGACATTGGGAGGATGGAACCAACTTGGAAAACATATTTCAGGATATCATCCATGAGAACTTCCCCAACCTACCTAGAGGGCAACATTCAAATTGAAGAATTGCAGAGAACCCAAGTGAAATACTTCACAAAGAAGATCATCCCCAAGACACATACTCATCAGATTCTCCAAGGTCAAATGAAACAAAAAATGTTAAAAGAAACTAGAGAGAAAGGTCAGGTCACCTACAGAGGGAAGCCCATCAGACTAATAGCAGACCTCTCAGCAGAAACCTTATAAGCCAGAAGAGATGGGAGGCCAATATTCAGCTTTTTTAAAAGAAATCCCAACACAGAATTTCATGTCCAGCCAAACTAAGCTTTATAAGTGAAGGAGAAATAAGATCCTTTTCAGACAAGCAAATGCTGAGGGAATTCATTACTACCAGACCCTGCCTTTAGTTCTTCTGAAGGAAGCACTAAATATGGAAAGGAAAGACTGTTACTAGCCACTACAAAACACGCTGAAGTACACAGACCAGTGACATTATAAAGCAACCACATAACAAGTCTGCAAAATAACCAGGGTCTATGACAGGGTCAAATCCAAACATATTAATACCAACCTTGAATGTAATGAGCTAAATGCCCCAATTAAAAGTCAGAGAGAGAGTCGCAAGCTGGATAAAGAATCTAGATCCATTAGTATGCTGTCTTCAACGGATCCATCTCAAATGGAGTGACACACATAGGCTCAAAATAAAGGGATGGAGAAAAATCTACCAAGCAAATGGAAAACAGAAAAAAGCAGAGGTTGCAATCCTAGTCTCAGACAAAACAGACTTTAAGCCAACAAAGATCAAAAAAGACAAAGAAGGGCATTACATAATGGTAAAGGGTGCAATTCAACAAGAAGAGCTAACTATTCTAAATATATATACACCCAACACGGGAGCACTCAGATTCATAAAGTAAGTTCTTAGAGACCTTCAAAGACAGACTGCCATACAATAATAGTGGGAAAGTTTAATACCCCACTGATAATATTAGACAGATAATTGAGCCAGAAAATTAACAAAGATATTCAGGACCTGAACTGAGCATGGGATCAAATGGACCTGATCAAAATCCACAGAACTCTCCACCCAAAAACAACAGAATATACATTCTTATCATTGCCACATGGCACATACTCTAAAATTAATCTCATAATTGGAAGCAAAACACTCCTCAGTAAATGCAAAAGAAATGAAATCATAAACAGTATTTTAGACCACAGCACAATCAAATTAGAAATCAAGACTAAGAAATTCACTCAAAACCATATAATTACATGGCATTTGAATAACCTGCTCCTGAATAATTCCTGGGTAAATAATGAAATTAAGGCAGAAATCAAAGAAGTTCTTTGAAACTAATAAGAACAAAGAGAACATACCAGAATCTCTGAGACACAGCTAAGACAGTGTTAAGAGGGAAATTTATAGCACTAAATACCCACATGAAAAAGTTAGAAAGATCTCAGCTTAACAACCTAACTCACAACTAAGAGAACTAGTGAAATAAAAGCAAAGAAATCTCAAAGCTAGCAGGAGACAAGAAATAACCAAAATCAGAACTAAACTGAAGGATATTGAGACATGAAAAACCATTCAAAATGGTTTTCAAAAAAATCCAGGAGCTGGTTTTTTGAAGAAAGTAATAAAATAGACTACTAGCTAGGCTAATGAAGAAAAGAGAGGAAATTGAAAGAAATACAATCAGAAATAACAAGGGTGATATTACCAGTGACCCCACAGAAATAACCATCAGATAATATTATGAACACCTTTATAAACATAAACTAGAAAATTTGGAAGAAAATGGTTAAATTCCTGGACACATACATGCTCCCAAGACTGAATCAGGAAGAAATTGAATCCCTGAACAAACCAATAACAAGCTCTGAAATTGATTCAGTCATAAATAGCCTATCAAACAAAATGAGCCCAGGACCAGACAGATTCACAGCTAAGTTCTACCAGATGTACAAGGAAGAGTTGATACCATTCCTACTGAAACTATTCCAAAGACTTGAGGAGGAGGAACTCTTTTCTAAGTCGTTCTTTGAGGCCAGCATCATCCTGACCAAAATCTAGCAGAGACACAACAAAAGAAAACTTTAGGCCAATATCCTTGATGAACACTGAAACAGAAATCCTTAACAAAATACTGGCAAATTGAATCTAGTATAACATCAAAAAGCTTATCCACCATGATCAAGTAGGCTTTATTCCCAAGATGCAGGGTTGGTTCAACATATGCAAATCAATAAAGGGGTTTCATCACATAAACAGAACTAAAGACAGAAACCACATTATTATCTCAATAGATGCAGAAAAGGCTCTCAATAAAATTCAATACTCCTTCAACTCTCGATAAACTAGGTCTCAAAGGAACATACCTCAAAAAGTAAGAGCCCTCTATGACAAAGCCATAGCCAACTTCATACTGAATGGGCAAAAGCTGAAAGGAGGCTTGAAATCTGGCACAAGACAAGGATGCCCTCTCTCGCTACTCGTATTCAACATAGTTTTGGAAGTCCTGGTTAAGGCAATCAGGCAAAAGAGGAAGAGCATCCAAATAGGAAGAGAGGAAGATTAATCATCTCTTTTTGGAAGTGACATAATCCTGTACCTAGAAAACCCTGTAGTCTTAGCCCAAAAGCTCCTCCAGCTGATACACAAGTTCAGCGAGGTCTCAGGATACAAAATCAATGTGCAGAAATCACTGACTTTCCTATACAACAACAGCAGTCCAGCTGAGAGCAAAATCAGGAACGTAATCCCATTCACAATTGCCAAAAAAAGAATAAAATACCTAGAAATACAGCTAACCAGACAGCTGAAAGATCTCTCTATAAGAACTACAAAATGTTGCTTAAAGAAATCAGAGATGACACAAACAAATGGAAAAAGATTTTGTGCTCATGGATAGAAGAATATTGTTAAAATGGCCATACTGCCCAAAGCAATTTATAGATTTAATGCTATTCCTATTAAACTACAATTTATGTTCTTCACAGAACTAGAAAAAAACGATTTTAAAATTTATATGGAACCAAAAAAGAGCACAGATAGCCAAGGCACTCCTAATCAAGAAGAACAAAGCTGGAGGCATTGTGCTATCTGACTTAAAACCATACAACAGGGCTGTAGTAACCAAAACAGCATGATACTGGTATAAAAGTAGACACATAGACCAATGGAATGGATTAGAGAACCCAGAAATAAGGCCACACACCTACAACTATCTGATCTTTGACAAACCTGACATAAACAAGCAATGGGGAAAGGATTCCCTATTTAATAAATGGTGCTGAATAACTGACTAGTTATATGTGAAAAATTGAAACTGGACGGCTTCCTTACACCACATACAAAAATTAACTCTAGATGGATTAAAGACTTAAATGTAAAATCCCAAATTATAAAAACTCTGGAAAACAACCTAGGCAATACCATTCTGGGCATAGGAACGGGC
Source organism: Cebus imitator (assembly GCF_001604975.1). NCBI lineage: Eukaryota > Metazoa > Chordata > Mammalia > Primates > Cebidae > Cebus > Cebus imitator. The sequence continues at coordinate 6,305,654 of NW_016107347.1, read as the reverse complement.
AAAGTTTTCATGACAAAGATGTCAAAAGCAACTGCAATAAAAGCAAAAATTAATAAATGGGATCTAATTAAACAAAAGAGTTTCTACATAGCAAAGGAAGCTATCAACAGAATGAACAGACAACCTACAGAATAGTAGAAAATATTTGCAAATGACACATCTGTCAAGGCCTAATATCTAACATCTATAAGGAACTGAAACAAATTTATAAGAAAAAGCAACCCCATTAAAAAGTGGACAAAGAACGTGAAAAGACACTTTTCAAAAGCAGACATACATGTGGTCAATAATCATATGAAAAAAAAGCTCAACATCGCTAATCATTAGAGAAGTACAAATCAAAACCACAGTGAGATATTGTCTTTCACAGCAGTCAGAATCCAATTATTAAAAAGTCAAAAAACAATGGATGCTTGTGAGGTTGCAGAGAAAAAGGAACACTTATATACTGTTGGTAGGAATGAATGTAAATTAGTTCAAACATTGTGGAAGACAGTGTGGCAATTCTTCAAAGACCTAAAAACAGAAATGCCATTTGACCTGGCAGTTTCATTACTGGGTATATATCCAAAGATTTATAAATCATTCTATTATAAACACACATACACTCATATGTTCATTGCAGTACTGTTCACAATAGTTCTTAAAGACATGGAATCAACCCACATGCTCATCAATGATAGACTGGATAAAGAAAGTATACACCATGGCATACTAAACAGCCATCAAGAAGAACGAGATCATGTCTTTTGCAGGAACGTGGATGGAGCTGGAGGCCATTATCCTTAGCAGACAAACGCAGGAACAGAAAACCAGATCCCACATGTTCTCACTTACAAGTGGGAGCTAAATGATGAGAACACATGGTCACAGGGAGGTGAACAACACACACTGGGATCTATCAGAGGATGAAGGGTGGAAGGAGGTAGAGGATCAGGAAAAATAACTATGTGTATTAGGCTTAATATTGGGTTACTAAATAATCTGTATAATGAACCCCTATGATACAAGTGTGCCTATATAATAAACCTGCATGTGTACCCTTGAACTTAAATTTTTTAAATGTTTGATTATTGATTCAGGTGAAAATAGCTATTGAAATTTTTTTTTTTTTTTTTTTTGGAGAAGGAGTCTCACTCTGTTGCCCAGGCTGGAGTACAATGGTGCAATCTCGGCTCACTGCACCCTCTACCTCCCAGGTTCAAGTGATTCTCCTGCCTCAGCATCCCAAGAAGCTAGGATTACAGGCGTGCACCCCTATGCCCAGCTAATTTCTTTTTTTTTTTTTTTTTTTGAGGCAGAGTTTCGTTCTTGTTACCCAGGCTGGAGGGCAATGGCGTGATCTTGGCTCACTGCAACCTCCGCCTCCTGGCTTCAAGCAATTCTCCTGCCTCAGCCTCCCGAGTAGCTGGGACTACGGGCGCGTGCCACCATGCCCAGCTAATTTTTGTATTTTTAGTAGAGACGAGGTTTCACCATGTTGGTTAGGCTGGTCTCGATCTTCTAATCTCAGGTGATCTGCCTGCCTCAGCCTCCCAAAGTGCTGAGGTTACAGGTGTGAGCCACCATGCCTGGCTAAAAAAATCTTAATCTCTGAATTAGTAACAGTTCCCACGTGCTAAATGATGTATCACAATATCTCTATTTAAAATATAAAACTTGGCAGAAACTGAAGTTATTTTCTAGTAGTAGAGTCTTTTAACAGGTAGGATTTATAAGTATTGTTTATATATTATGCATGGGTCACTGACAATCAATGTGTCTATAAACAACTTCATTGTAGTTAGGGTTCTTTTCTCTTTTGAATTTTGATTGCTCAGCCAAGGGTTCTTTGTTGATAGCCGGTGGGAGTACTTTTATATACAATATTTAGGTTAATGAGTTTTGTTAATGCTAATTTAAACTAGCTAAATTTTGTTTACTTGCTTTTGTTATTTTTAAGAACTACCAATTCTAGATCTGTGCCAATTTAAATATGTATTCAAAAACGGGGTACGTGTTAAAAAAAAAGACATTTATGTTGCAAAAATCTTCTTAGTTCATTGTTAGTACCCTAATTTTGTAGGTTTTCGTGGGAATTTACTCTTATAAAGCACATTAAGAGGTGCTATGTTATATGTATGCTGTTATATAATTCAAGAAGATATTTAGCTTATCGACTTCCAAAGAATGTGGCATTTTGTTTTAGTTTTTGAAGATACTGTACCTTTCTTTTTTTTTTTTTTTAATTTCAGTAGGTTTTTGGGGAACAGGCGTTGTTTGGTTACATAAATAAGTTCTTTAGTGGTGATTTAAGAGATTTTGGTGCACCCATCACCTGAGCAGTGTACACTGTACCCAGTGTGTAGTCTTTTATTGCTAACTCCCCCTCCACCCTTTTCCCCAAGTTTCCAAAGTCCATTGTATGAAGATACTGTGTCTTTCTTTTAATCCCAGTTTATAATGCATATTTGAACTTCTAACTTTATTATGTCTATGAAGGTAAGATATACATAGTAAAAACTAAACCTGCTAAAGATCATCCTGTATATGCAACATCATTAATTTCACAAATAAGCTGAATAATGCATTTAGGACTACAGTTTATGTTCATTATTAGGGATAAAAAGTCTGTTATCCCCAGGATTTTAGAGACTAATAAAAGAGAATGGCATAAACAAATATTTATAGTTAACTCTATAATTACTATAGAAAATATCTATAATAAAATAAGCACTGTAGAAAATAACACAGAAGCATGAGAGCTCAGCTAGCTCTGCCATATTAAATCAAAACAGCTGACATTAGACCTGCTATGACTACATAAATTGAAATGGCTGACATTAGACCTGCTATGATTGATAAGAGGTTTTTCTCTTTGACAAGTGTTGTGATATATGTAAGAATTCCTAGTTTTTCTTTAATATGATAGATAAACTTGACTAATGATTTTGAAGCATTTAGTGGTTGAAATCTTTCTGTGAACTTTTTGTTTACCTTTTATTTTTAGCCTGATAGTTTGATAAAGGAACTGTGCTTTAATTTCCTACTTTTTGTTTGTTGCTAATGCTTTTTATGATTTCCAAATATTTCAACTTCATTGTTGAAAAATGAACATATTTTCAGGTAGATATTATACTTTAAATGATTACAACTTAGATTTTAAATTTGCTGAAATTTTTCTTTGCCAAGGGTAAGGTTTCTTATCAGTATAAATAGAATTATCATGTGTTTTTTGTCCCCCAAAAATTAGCTGCATGTTTTCTGAATTTGAGGTTTGAATTAAGAATTGGGAATGCCAGTTGATAGATGGATGGATAGATGCTTATGATAGCTCACTATCTATGAAGTCCTATATGTGTTTGTTAAATGTGACTGTCAGCACTAAGTAAATCAGTAATAGATTACTTTACCATCCTAAGGACCTGCAGAGTCTCTTTGAATTTCACAAAAGGAGCAAACCTCTGCCTTGATGGAATAAACTTTGATAATCAGTTTCTTGTTTGTTTCTAACATTTTGTTTATCTGTTTATTGATCTATTAATTTATTAGTATAATTATGATTGCACTTTATAGTGAACTTGTTTTTTACCTTTTGAAAAAACCACATTTAACCAATTTTCAATTATTTAAACTTTCAGGATGTTTAAATATTTGTGTTTATAATTTTCAGAATTTTTGCTCAGTTTTGGGATAGTACTGATTACCAAAGGTAGACCTGACCCTTAACGAGCAAGTAAATTTGTAGGTTGGACACATTTTTTTAAAAGTAGCTATTATCTAGGCCAAATTAGCCTTCAGGATACGTTATCTATTGACTGAGGCTTCTTAGGTCTCTTATAAAATGTATGATATTGCCTGACTTGAATATTATATTATCTAGGTAAAGCAATGTAATTAAAGCTTAATTGAGGCCATGGGTGGTGGCTCACACCTATAATCCCAGCACTTTGGGAGGCCAAGGCAGGCAGATCACTTGAGGTCAGGTGTTCAAGACCAGCCTGGGCAACGTGGCAAGAACCTGTCTCTACAAAAATACAAAAATAAGCTGGGTGTGGTGGCTTGCGCCTGTAAGTCCCCGCTACTTGGAGGCTGAGGTATGTGGATCACTTGAGCCCAGTGCAGTGAGCGGAGATTGAGCCACTGCACTCCATCCTGGGTGTCAGAGCGAGACCCTGTCTTGGGGTGGGTGGGGGTGGGGGTGGGGAATAAAGCTTAATTGATTGAACCAGACTCAAGAAAACAGTACTAAAATACAATTTTCTCAATACTGTAAATATCTTTTTCAATCTTCAGCTTCGTTAATTTCTATAATTTGAAATTATCCCAATTATTACCTGCATATGTACTAAAAGTCCTTAAAATGGATCTTGAGTAGTGTTTTCACAGTACAGTAATTTTTCTCTCTGTATATATTATATAGTCACCATACATGCACATACATTATACACATATTACTTTTCTATAACTTTCAGGTCAGAATTTAAAGTTGTGTTTTCTTTTTCTTTTCAATAATTGGCATCAAGTTGATATTCGTTGGAAGTAAAGGAGGAAGGAAATGAATAATCTTGAGAAACTAAGAACATCACACTTATTATTAACTCTAATTTGCATTCTCATATATTTGCTTAGCTTGGTTATTTCAAGAAGAATATAAAAATACATGTGACTGGGAATGACATGAAGAGGAATGGTAAGGTCTAGAGCAGTAGTAAATGGCTCATCACTGGAAATGAACAAGCCAAGCAGAGGTTAGATTATCCTTTGACATTGATGTTGAAGCAGAGTCCCTATAATAGATAGAAAGTTCATAGTGACATTTAGGATCTTTTTATCTTCAAATTGCTATGAAAAGTATATTTACTTTAATAATAAGGTTAAGATGTTGCAGTGCATAGAGTCAAAAACTAGAAAAGAACCAGATGTTAGAAAGGGGATTTCTTAACAAAATACAGTTAAAGAGGATTTCTCATATTTTATATGGAAAGAAGGAACTTTGATATTTAAGTAGGAACCATCCTCTAAGGGACCCTATTAGTTAAACAAGAAATCTAGAAACTAGACAAAGAAGAAAAGAATTTGGCTATATGAAAGTTAAAATTTATATTGCAAAAGATAACATAAAATTAATAGTCTAACGAAAATTCAGAAAATAAAAATACATAACAGAGATGCCAGATATCACAAATTTGTATCTATAATATGGAAATAGCTTTTATAATTTGTTTAGAAGACAACCCAATGGATAATGAGCAAAGGATATGAATAGGCAATTTTGGAAGAGAAAATTTAGATGGTCAGTAACGTTTCAAAGATGCTCAGATTTATTAACTATTAGTGATATGCAAATTAAAATGACTGAACTATCATTTTCTATGCATAAGGTTGTCAAAGATTAAAATGGTCAAAACACTTGTTACTTTGGGATGGGGATGTGGGAAGTTATTTGAATACATTGCTGTTGAAAATGTGAGTTATTTTCTTTCTTTTTTGGAAGGCAATCTGGCAATATGTATTAAAATAGAAAATACACATACTCTATGCTCCAGTAATTCCATTCAGGAAATATATCCCTAAGAAATAAAAGTACTGGTTTGTACAAGGATGTTTATTTCAGCACTGTTTATAATATAAAAAATTACAAACAAAATAATGCTTATTAACAGTAGAATGAGTGAATATAGTATATTGTAGTACAGATCATTATATTACTATCACAAAGAGCAGTATATGAATTAGAGGGACTTTCTGTGAGGCACTATTGAATGAGGAAAGAAAGATATACAGAAGTATGTATTAATATATCCAATTCCTTTGTAGAACAATAACCAAAATCCTGTTTGTGAGTTTATATATGAGTATGTGAACCTACACATTTATATGTTCATATGGCAGGGCAGCATGTAGCAAATAGCAGAATTCATACTCAGTGGATAATATGTTTTTAGAGAGTTATAATAATACAGCAGAAGTAGGAAAGAGAAGAGAGGTAGGGCACATACTAGGTAATTAGATGTGAGAATAGAACTCAAAGAGGAAGTCAAGACTCAAGATTTAAATTTGAGAGTGAACTACAGAGGCAATATTAGATGCTAACAAAACCCAGATGTAATGACTAACCCTTTAACATCTATCTGATATTTTGTTATATATTTTATTCAGTTTCTGCTTCACCTTGGTCAGCAAAAGCTCAGCAGTAGGTTTTGTAATATTTTTTGCTTTAATTAGCTCAAATAAATACATATCAATCGCTTATAACAGCTTTTATTTATTCAACAAATATTTATTGATTACCTACTTTATGGCAGGCATTGTTATGGCCCCTATAATGACAAACAAGACATACAAGGTCCCTGCATAATAAATAAATATATATAGAATGTCGGATCACATAAAAGCTATGAACAAAAAGCATTTTTCAGTGGATGAAAAGGACAGAGCAGGGAAGGGAAAAGGAGAGGAGGTTTAACTATTTTGGATAGGGCAGTGAGGAGAAGTTTTTCTTTGAGGAGGTGAATTTGACAAAAGATCTGAATGAAATGAAGAACCAGGCCAGATATACATATCTCCCAGATATAAATATCTGGGAGAAGAAACTTGCAGCCAGATAGAACAAGCAAGAAGACCCTGAGGCCTTGACTTATTCTAGAAACTTGAAGACCAGAGTGACTAAAGCATAGGGACATAGAGTTTAAATAGACGAGTTTGAAAAGGTAGGTAGGCCCTGATCTTGTAGGGTGTTGTTATTCTTGTAAAAAGATAGGATTTTTTTCTGGTTGTGATGGGAAGCCATGGAGGGTTATGAGCACTGGAAGATTATGGACATTGGAGGCTGTGCTAGTTTGGATTTAAGAAAGCTCACTTTGGTTGCTTTATAGAAAATTGACTTTAGGGGATAAGAGGAGAAGCAAAAAAGACTATACTCTAGAGTAGGCAAGAAATGAAGATGACCCTATTAAGTGGCAGAAGTAGTGAGAAAGGGATCAGATTTCAGATACATTTTGAAGGTTAAGGAAAGGGTGCTTGAAGATCATGAGAGAAAGGATTGATACATTATAATTGGGCACACTTTGGAATCACACAAAAATATTTTTAGTTTTGAATATACTTCAGTATGCCAACATTAATTATGTAGAAGGTTTTAGGCTGTTTAAAAGCAAAGCAGATAAATTAAAAAGGGGCTAGTGGTTAAAACTTCTCTTTCCTATAAATCTCAAAGCAATCACAAGACCCCTCCAAACCTCATATCGTTGTTTTTTTGTTTTTTGCTAATGGTTTAGATCACACCAGTGTTCTGCATTTCATATTCTCTCAGAACTTGCTGTGGTCCTCAATGTTGTCCTGTTGTAATGATAATGAAAGTTAAGGTAACAAAAACCACTTATTGTTTACCATGTGCAAAGTATTGGTTTAAGTGCTTTTGCTATATTAAATCCTTTTATCCTCAAACAACCCTATTGTAACAAAAACCAAGTTCAGTAGCTTGCCATTTGCAGAGTCCAATTAACTTTAAAGATAGCTAATTTTTATTCCAAAGGTAGCTTATAGGAGGAAGAATAGGCTTCCTGCCTTAAGGGAACTACTTCCCTTTTGCAGTAGAAAGCGGCCCCTTTTCAAGGGGGTTGCCTGGCACACTGGCATGAATGACATGCAGGGGAGGAAGCAAACAGGTGGGGAGCTTTGGTGCCCTATCTACTGGGTAGTCGAGCTGGTAACTGCTGGTGCCTTCTTGGGCTGGCGTAGGTTGTAAAAAGCAGCCAAAAACTTTCCAAATGGGAGAGAGTTTCATAGTGGGCATACTTTGGGTTGTAGATGGACTGTTGTCTCTTGAGGCAACCTCCTAATGGGTGAGAGTTCTGCTCTGGAGCTTCTAAGTACATAGTTAGACGAACTTGCCCTGTAGGGAATGTCAGGTAAAGAGGAAGTAAAATAGAGCTAAGTAAGAAGTTGAGGAAAGGAAGAAAGAGGAAAGGAGAGAGAGAAAAATAATTATCTCTTGGAAAAATGGAGATACACTATGAGGTAGGTGCTATAGCTGTTTTACATGTGAGGAAACTACTAGTGTGTATGTACTGTAAATAGCGTTAGATAAACTCAGCACCTAAGCCTGCTCAGCATGGCATATTATATTTTAGAGTATAGTATAGCATTTATGTTATTTCACTGATCTTATATATTTTTCTGTTTTACATGGTATTGAAAAACTGTAAGTGTAAGGTTTGAGGGAACAGGTAATGCTTTAAAATATTGGCATCTGTAAATCTGTCCTTTTTCTCTTATACTTCCAAGTTTGAATATCCTATTGATTTTTTTCTTAGACCACCCAAATATCTTGAAAATTACCATGTTTTTAAATCTAAACAGTGTCTCAGATAACATTTCACATCTAGAAGTTACAGAAAAATCTTTCAACAGTTAATGTCTTAATTTTTGATTCACAAAATATAGTCATTGTGTTACTTTATCTTTGTATCCCCAGCCCAGCACAGCACTTGGCACACAGAAAATGCTTAGTGAATATTTATTGAGTGATTGAGTGGAGAGACCAGTTTCTCTGTGTAATGTGATCTTGTTTTTACCTACTGAAGAAAGACAGATTTGCTCTCTAAGATGGGAAAATGTGATCACTGACTGCCCCAGATTAGACACCCCAGTGGAAGGAGAGAGGTTCTATCTTCTAGTATTCATGTCAGCCTTATTGAAGAACTCTGGCCCTTTTGGGGATCATATGCCTACCCTTTGGACCAATTGTTACTGCTAAAAAGTGAGATATTACAACTGGCCTAAGCCTAGGTCAAGTTTTCCTTTCAGTGGCCAAGGAGGTATATTGCATTACTGAAAGGAAAGCTGTGTGGAGCTTGAGCAAACAAAGTATGGTCTCTCCATTCAATCACTCAATAAACATGTATAATTATCCATAACAAAACTTATATAGAATTTAAATTTCCAAATAAGTCTCAACTCTTGTTTGCAAATTTATGAAAATTGCAAATTTATGAAAAAGTGCAAGTTAAAAAAAAAAACATGATATGTAAACATGGGAAATGTACATATTAGTATTTTTGTTAAGGGAAAAGAGAGAAAAGTAGAGATGAACTCTGTGAAGTGATTGAAAGATAGAAATCTTGAGTAGGCACCTTTCGGTCCAAGCAGCAGCTTCTCTGCTCCTTCTGGAATCTCTCCCTGGTTCAGCTCGCCTGCTTCCACTCCTGCCTCCACCATGTCCATCAGGGTGACCCAGAAGTCCTACAGGGTGTCCACCACTGGCCCCGGGGCCTTCAGCAGCCGCTCCTTCACGAGTGGGCCCAGTGCCCGCTCGAGCTCCTCGAGCTTCTCCCGAGTGAGCAGCACTGGCTTCCGCGGTGGCCTGGGTGCAGGCTATGCGGGGGCCAGCGGCATAGGCCCGGGAGGCATCACCGCCATCACCATCAACCAGAGCCTGCTGAACCCCATTAAGCTGGACATGGACCCCAACATCCAGGCCGTGCGTACCCAGGAGAAGGAGCAGATCAAGACCCTCAACAACAAGTTTGCTTCCTTCATCGACAAGGTGCGGTTCCTGGAGCAGCAGAACAAGATGCTGGAGACCAAGTGGAGCCTCCTGCAGCAGCTGAAAACGGCTCGGAGCAACATGGACAACATGTTTGAGAGCTACATCAACAACCTGAGGCGGCAGCTGGAGACTCTGGGCCAGGAGAAGCTGAAGCTGGAGGCAGAGCTTGGCAACATTCAGGGGCCGGTGGAGGACTTCAAGAACAAGTATGAGGAAGAGATCAATAAGCGTACAGAGGTGGAGAATGAATTTGTCCTCATCAAGAAGGATGTGGATGAAGCTTACATGAACAAGGTAGAGCTGGAGTCTCGCCTGGAAGGACTGACTGACGAGATCCACTTCCTCAGGCAGCTGTATGAAGAGGAGATCCGGGAGCTGCAGTCCCAGATCTCCGACACCTCTGTGGTGCTGTCCATGGACAACAACCACTCCTTGGACATGGATAGCATCATCGCTGAGGTCAAGGCGCAGTACGAGGAGATCGCCAACCGCAGCCGGGCTGAGGCGGAGAGCTTATACCAGATCAAGTATGAGGAGCTGCAGAAGCTGGCTGGGAAGCACGGGGATGACCTGCGGCGTATGAAGACTGAGATCTCCGAGATGAACCGGAACATCAGCCGGCTCCAGGCCGAGATTGAGGGCCTCAAAGGCCAGAGGGCTTCCCTGGAGGCCGCCATTTTAGATGCTGAGCATCGCGGGGAGCAGGCACTCAAGGACGCTTGTGCCAAGCAGCAGCAGCAGCTGGAGGAAGCCCTGCAGAAGGCCAAGCAGGACATGGCACGGCAGCTGCGTGACTACCAGGAGCTGATGAACGTCAAACTGGCCCTGGACATCGAGATCGCCACCTACTGCAAGCTTACTAGAGGGCGAGGAGAGCTGGCTGGAGTGTGGGATGCAGAACATGAGTATCCACACGAAGACCACAAGCGGCTATGCAGGTGGTCTGAGCTCTGCCTATGGGGGCCTCACAAGCCCCAGCCTCAGCTACAGCCTGGGCTCCAGCTTTGGCTCTGGCGTGGACTCCACCTTCAGCCGCACCAGCTCCACCAAGGCCGTGGTTGTGAAGAAGACTGAGACCCGCGATGGGAGGCTGGTATCTGAGTCCTCTGACGTCCTGCCCAAGTGAACAGCTGCAACAGCCCCTCCCAGCCTGCGCCTCCTGAGGCTGCCCCAGAGCCCGGGAGGGAGGTTGCTGTACAGGGGAGCACAGGGAATGGGAGACCCATCCGACGCTCAGCCCTAGCCCTCAGCCCACCTGCGGGGAGTTTACTGCCTGGGGACCCCCTTTGCCCATGCCTCCAGCTGCAAAACAATTCAATAATTCAATTGGCTTTTTTTTTTTTTTTTTTTTTTTTTTTTTTTGGTCCAAAATAAAATCTCAGCTAGCTCGGGGAGAAAAAAAAAAAAAAGAGTAGGCACCTTTCTTTTCAAGTTTCCATGTGGAGATTTTAATTCCTCTGGTCAGTCTGCAATTCAAGTTGTTTTTGCAGTCCCTGCTCATTTTTCCACTGTTTTCTTCATGGGCTCAAAGGTCCTTTGAAGTGGTAAATAAATGCACTTTGAAGCTATCACAACTCAGCTTGTGTAGCTGAACTCGCTTAGGGGCCATCATCACAGTTCCTTGTAAGTCAAGCTTGTTTCTGATAGCTATGGAGGGCATAAGAAAAAACAGAATGAGATAGAGAACCATTTGGGAAATGGGAGAGGTGTGAGTGCTGCTATGCTTTCCCCTCTATCACTAATAAACTTCTAATGCTATTCCTTGTTCTTTTAAAAATGTAACTATAGCACATTTTGCTGTATGCAGGAAGTATCCCCTAATGAAAGAATGGAGTCAGAGCAAAAGAAAACATCTAAGCTTTATTGATCTGTGCTTATCTTACATTGCTGAGAAATCGATTGATGTTTTTTAAAAAACAGTCAGGAGACTTTGTTGGATGTTGCCATTGCTGTTTCAAAATAGGGAAACAATTATGCATAAATTATGTGGAGAAAATATTTTCCTTCTAAAAATGTGTGGGAAGAAGTTACACAAAGTGAGTAAAGGTGGTAGTATTATTTAGGAACAATTCTGTTTTCACTTCGGCAACCCTAATATTAAGCAAGAGGATCTTTGTGGGGAATTTACTGTTATATTGATTGCATACTTACCCAAACAGCTTGATATAGGGATTTTTTGTTTGTTTGTTTTTGGTTCTTAAATTACATTTTCAGATCTAGAAATTTTTCCCAGCCCAAATAACAACAAAATCGTATACTCATTTTAAAACATTATTATTTTTAAAAACTCAGCTAACAACCCTAAAATGAGTGACTCCGTAGGTATTTTTACCTTCTTTTTATAAATTCCCTCAGCCGAAATTAGGATAGTGTTTTCTTTTTTCATCACTATTGAATACTATTCAATTATCTTTTCATAGAAATTATGTCGTTGTTGTATACATGGAGTTTCTGTGGCATTGGAATAAACGTGATACCATAAAAATAATTCTTAAAGATTGTCAATGTAGTGTTTCTATATCATTCTTTACAAGACTTATGGTTTCTATTGTTCTATAAAACGTGCAATTATTAAGTATTTTAAAAAATCAAACATTTGTAAACCACAATCTCCTGCATATTGTTGGTATTTTAAGTGCTATTTAGGTAACAGAAACTTTATACATATTTGATAAGATGCTTCTAAACATCATACATAAGAACAGGAATACATTTTTTTTTTTTTTTTTTAGACGGAGTTTCGCTCTTGTTACCCAGGCTGGAGTGCAATGGCGCGATCTCAGCTCACCGCAACCTCCGCCTCCTGGGTTCAGGCAATTCTCCTGCCTCAGCCTCCTGAGTAGCTGGGATTACAGGCACGTGCCACCATGCCCAGCTGATTTTTTGTAGTTTTAGTAGAGACAGAGTTTCACCATGTTGACCAGGATGGTCTCGGTCTCTTGACCTTGTGATCCACCCGCCTCGGCCTCCCAAAGTGCTGGGACAGGAATACATTTAATCCTAGACCTTGACTAACTTTTTTTTATATATACATTCTGGATAGTGTTATCTACCCCCATGACATTTCAAGTGGATTTACTTGTGTAAGTGTGCACATGATTCAAAGCACCAAATATCTGTTTGGTATTTTCAATGATTCTTGTTAGATAGCTATCCCTTATGCTAATAACTTCATCTTTCATCAAGACTAAAAATAAACTTTTGATATCTCCCTTAAGTTTTTCTCTACTTAGACTGTTTCTCTTAAACACTGTTGCCAGGTTATCTATCTAAAGGTAAAATCTCGGTCATATCATATTTCTGCTGAAATATCTCCAACAGCTTGTGTTGTGTAGAGGATAAATTCTGAACTCTAGCATGAGCTTAGAGACCATCAACAATCTGTCCTTAACCTAATTTTACTAGTTTAATAGTTTGCCCAGTGGTCCTCCTCTGACCACCATATTATTAAGCCATATTTAACCACTTGCTGTTTAACACCTGCCTTTATGAATCTGTCTTCACAGACATTGTTTGCACTGAGTATCTTTATTTTGCTGCTCAAATGTCCTTTGATTTCTCTAGGATTCTGCATCCTTAAAACACTATGCCTAGATCACTATAGCATTAATACATTATAATTAATTGTTGATGCCTTTCTCACTAGACCAGGGACCCTTTAAAAGCATAGTCTGGCCAATAATTTTGTAAATCCCTTCTCTTGTGCCCATTGTGGGGCCTTGATACGTGGTAGGTGTTGGACATGCCTTCATATATTACATTGGGTACTGATGCAGGGTTTGAACATTTTTTTCCCTCTGAAAGAATTTCTTTGAGCTGTTAAAGTGTCTAAGGAATATAGTACCTTTTTCCTTTCATAGTCTTCCAAAGTAGGACCTGTTAGAGATATTCTGGTAATTTCGTTGTAGATAGGGGAGGTAACCTTTAAGTATGAAATATAAAATGTTATAATTTACTTGATAGTAAATATTTAAAACTGAGTTAAATAGCCCAAGAGAGTTATCTATACAAACACAAGTTAGGAAAGAATGAAAAGATGGTCATTTTTAAATTATGCCAACTCTTAAATTATATCTAAATTTGTGCTTGTCCAAGTTATTTGTGTGTTTTGTTTTTGCTTGAATAGAAAATAGGGGTCATTTCAGAGTCCTAAATGTTGATTACGTGAAGCTTGTCATTCAAGCTTCCACGTAAGTTGGATTGAGTGTGTTCATTCTTAGAGGAGGAGAGATACCAGTTTTTTGCCTTTTATTATCTGATTTGTTGTTAGTCTTCATTCAGTTAGCAACAAAGTATACACATCAGTTTCAAATTTTAAAATAAGTATGACTGAATTCCAGTATTTTCTATGCAAATGTGATAGATGTGTACTTTTCTTGTTCTTTTTCTTTTTTTGAGTTGGAGTATTGCTCTGTTGTCCAGGCTGGAGTGCAGTGGCACGATCTCGGCTCACTGCAACCTCTGCCTCCCGAGTTCAAGCAACTCTTCTACCTCAGCCTCTAAGTATCTGGGGCTACAGGTGCATGCCACCATGCCTGGCTAATTTTTGTATTTTTAGTAGAGGTGAGCTTTCACCATGTTGGCCAGGTTGGTCTCAAACTCCTAACCTTGTGATCCACCTGCTTCAGCCTCCCAAAGTGCTGGGATTACAGGAGTGAGCCATCACGCCCAGCCTGTACTTTTTGTTTTTATGTCTCTAGGTATTAGTTTAGAAGATTGTGATTCATGAAATGGCAGGTGTTTTCTCTGCCTTCACAAGGTACTTACAGGTTGATTACGTTTTTCTATTCTACTATCTGCATAAGAATGCCTTTCAGTGTGTTAAAATTTGGGGTATCACTACATTGAATACTTGCATTCAGGAGGACAAATATTTCTTCTACCTTCCACCCACCAAATAAAAATCAAAACATTTTTGCTTAGGTAAAATCAAGTTAAATTGAATGTCATAAATAGTGTTGAAGAAAAAAGGAAGCCACTCATAGCATGCACCATGAAGAGTATTATGTTGAAGAGCTCCACAGGATGACTTTACCCTTTACCATGGACATGAAAACTAGTTGTCTCCAGCACTTGGCATGATGGATGACGGAGACATTAGATTATTTTAGAAGCAACAGTGGTAGTACCATTTCCACTTACCATCTGCCTAGTTTTTGCTAAATTATAGTGATATTCTCTTATCTCAAGTCAAGGTAGGGTAAGTTTTATTTATTTTTGTTGTTGTTGTTTTGCTTCAAATATTGTCCGGAATTAGTATTTATATTAGGTAGCGACAAGAGATGAGGTGAAAATAATTTCTTAAGAAAGCCATGTATTAACTTTCTAGGCAACCTTGAACAAGTCTTTCCCCCAAACTCCCTTATATAATTAAAAGATTGAGTCAGGTCATCTGAAAGATTTCTTATTGGGTAGTTACAAGTGGCTAGATAAATAGTAGTTCCACAAAATTTAATTTATAAGATAGGACATTTAATGAATTTATCGAAGCTGATATTGGGCTATAACTTAAATGGTTTTGACTCAAAGTTGAATTAATGAAGGAAAAAGTTACCTTTCAGGAGTATTTGCCCTCAGTGTGGCAAATTAAATAACATTATTGTGATTATCATCTTTACATCTTCCCCCAAACTCCCTTATATACCCAAAGGTTTCCTCTTCAGTCTTCTTTATTTCTCTTTAAATGTCTTCTTTATTTCTCTTTCCCCCTTAGTTCTTTAAGGGGGAAAAGACAATAATTTGAAAACATTTAAATGCCAACATTTTTTCACATTTAAAATCAGCAAAATAATTATTCTTAGGGCAAGACACATTGGGTAAAAATGACTCATACATATTTGTGGGACTAAGGAAGTCATAATAAAGCAAAACATTTTTTCTTCATGTCCAGTGTTAGATTTGTAAAATCAAAGTCATACGAAAACAGATGTTTAAGCACATTAATCTTCTGTTATAAAAACTAACAGACTTAAAAATGAGGTGTTTAGATCTCTCTTAGCTTGGCTTTAATTGTAAAATCGCAGGCCTTGAAGAGAGCATAATTATTACTACAGCAAACACTTAAAGATCTAAATATTTTGGAGTGTTCTATTTGAAAATTAGAGGGAGAACTAGCCACTACAAAGCCATCTACAGATCCTTGTGTTCTTTTTATTCTTTCTCCTCAGCATGTAGTTTTGTTCTCACATTTGTAAGGGAGAGAAGTAAAAATGTGTTTTGGGGCATAATTTTCAAGATTGTTAAAGCCTGTTCTTTTCTTTCTGTCTTCTTCAGAGTGGTCTGCTGACTGATGAAGCAAAACATTTGTACCCTTGTAGTTTTCTTAAACCACAAATCCAAGTTCCAAACCTAGAATGTAACTCCAGGATATGAAAGATGGCAAAGAGTAATATTACAGCATAAAATTTGAAGAACAAGTAAGAGAGGAATTTTCATCCTTTGCTAAATTCTCACATCTAGTAGTTCTGGATCAGTGCCCTTATTGCCAAACCCTGCCTGACATTTAAGGCATATATTGTGCATCTTTGTAAGTAAATCTGTGTGGATACAATATATCTTTTCAAATAGATGTTGATTTTGATTTCCGAATAAAAGTTTCTCTTCTGATGAACGTTGTAGTGGCAAAATCAAGATAAGAGAAGGAGAAAACCATTTCTTGAGTAAAGATGGCAAAAAAAAATTTGAACTTATGGTACCAAACTTCCAAAGGTCTTTGATGTTTGCTATTTTGTTGTGATAGTTGACTAATCTGTAATGTTTAGACTACTGAGTTTTTGTGATTTGATACTTGTTGTATTAGAATCTGATTTGTAAAGTAGTAGCATGGCTTGATATAGAGCTTTGACCAGAGAATGACAGAATGAAGACTAGGAAATAACTTTTTACTATCTCTTCTCAAATGTTGTCTAAAATTTTAGTTAAGAACCTCATTTCATTAAAGAAGTTAAAAAAGTTTTTTATTTATATATGACTTCCAAAAATGATCAGACATTTTTTTAATACAAACTGTGCCAGTCAGTGCACTAGATTTTTACATGATTATCTCATTTAATCCTTAAAACAATCTTATGGAATAGATATTATCTTCATTTACAGATGAGGAACGTGGGGTATAGAAAGAGAAGTATTTTATTCAAGACCGTTTTCTCAGCTAGTAAACAAATGACAGAGGTAGGACTCAAAATTCAGGTTTTGTCTGATTCCAAAGCCTGTGTGCTTAGTCACTGCCACAAAAACAAACTCATAGTTAGTGAGTGAGAGGATTATTTAAGGCTTAGGCTACATCTACCTTTAAGTTTAAAAGACAATATATGTAGTGACTATGCATCATGGTGACCCGTGGTACTGATTATTGAAATCATTCCGTAGAGGTAGGCATGTGTGAGTTGTTGAATTGTGCTGTTATATAGATAAATTGTGATTGACACTGTTATCATTTTGAATTGGGTAATTATTTGTTGTGGAATACTGTCCTGTGTACCATAGGATGTTTAGCAGCATCTCTGTCTACACCCGCTATATGCCTATACCACTCCCTTGTTGTGACAATGAAAAATTGTCACAACTTTCAGAAAAATTGTCATCCTTCTGTCTCTAACAGAAGGATGAACTCATGTTTAGCTTCATATAGGTACAGATGGAATATTTATCAATAGGAATACAGTACATGGATTAATAGACACACATATATTTCCTTGTTCTGTCAGCTGATAGGGTCTAGAAGCAGTAACTCCTCAGTAGTAATGAGCAGACTTTACATTCAAATCTTGGTTTCTAATATCATTCTCCAACACAAGGAACCAGGACTCCTTGTAGAAATGACAGATTCTAGGACTGGCTTGGGAAAGACTACAAGATGAGCCTGGAGCATCTTATACTGCCAGAAAGTAAGGAAGTGCTCAAAAAAAAAAAAAAATCCCCCACAATTATAAGGGTATGGCAGAGGAGCATA
>NW_016107347.1:6235897-6288094 GCF_001604975.1 Cebus imitator | reverse complement strand
AAAAAAAAAAAAAAAGAATAGTATTAGATTATAACCCAAAGTATGAAACAGATATTCAAGAGCCCATAAATGATCTCATAAATTCATTAATTGGAGTGAAATCGACAAATCTCCTCTGAGGAATTCCAAATAAATTATGTAACTACCTGCCCCCAAGATATGGGACATAACTCCCCACTCCTTAGGTATGAGCTACCCATAGTGACTTCCTTCCAAAGGGCACAGTCAGTATAGAAGGAGAGGGAAAAGTAACAACACTCTAGTGAAGAACTCTGATGAATACTACTAAGGTATTCAAAGTTAATAAATCCTATTGATAGTGTATGTATTCTTAACATGTATTCTTAACATGAAGTAATGAGAATGGCACTTTACCTTACTTGTCTTCCTCTCAAGAACATGTAACCCCAGTCTCATCATGAGAAAATCATGAGATACATTACAGTTGAAGGGCATTCTACAGAATACCTGTCTACTACCACTCAAAATTTTCAAGGTCATCAAAAACAAGGAAAGTCTAAGAAACTGTCACAGATAAGGGAAGCCTAAGGAAACATGACAAGTAAATGTAATGTATTCTGGATGTGATCCTGGAATGGGGGGAAGAAAAACTTTAGGTAAAAAATTAGGAAATTTGAATAAAATATGAACTTTAGTCAATAATGTATCAATATTGGTTTATTGATTGTGACAAATATACCATAGTAATATATTGATAATGGGGGAATTGGTATAGTATATGAGAACTCTCTGTATTATCTTCATAATTTTTCTGTAAATTTAAAACTGTTCTAAAATAAATTTTTTTTAAAAGGCCTCCAAACACTGCCATATGTCTCCTAGGGAGCAAAATTGCACCTAGTTGAGAAAATCACTGTTATAGATAACACCGTAGAAAAAAAGTATATTTCATATTTGTTTCTGTTAAGTCCCTAGTGAAGAAATAACGTTAATGGAAATGCCTAGGATACCTAGTAGGCACAAAGGTGCAAAGTGCATATTTACTTACCTTTTCTAATCTCTTTCCCTTTCTCTCTTAAAATTTGTGTCCTTTAGAGTTCTGTACTTTTTGCTTTTCTTCTCATTCTGGTAGCTGTCTTGGATTACCTCATTTGTGCCTGCAGTTTCACATATCATCTATATGTTGGTACTACAATTCAAAATCTTTAGGCTGATCTTAGCTTCTAAGTCTAGCTGCAGAGTAAGCATCTTTGTATACTTTAATGTCCCATAACATGTCAAATTCACTAGATTTGAGTCACAAAATCTGATACCTCCTGCATTCTCTGTCTTGTTCCCTAGTGGAATATGTGGGAGAAATCCTAGAGTCCCTCTTCCATAAGGCCTGAATTATTGTACCCTCCTTCTCCCACTGTGTCTTCTACATCCATGGATTTAAAACAGAAATTTGATTCACCTAATACCCTTTCTCTTATAATAGTTCCTCACTGTGTGTAAGAAATTTTTTTCTCTGCTGTCATATACTTCAGTATCTCTAAAATTGACCCCTGCCTCTTTCAAGCCCCTGAATCAGTTTTACTGGTTTCTGTGGTAATACAAATAACGTACCACTGACATTGCTGACCTGTCTCCCCTTCTCCACCTAAACTCCTAGAGTGCAAAGAGTTGTATCTTTCTGTTCCCATGGTGGTTTGTTTATGATGACTGAATGAATGAATGTGGTTTCAGATTTATGGTTATAGATTTTATTCAGTGTGTTCAACTTGACTGGTTTCCTATGTTTCAACATTTCTCTGAGTATGGCTTTTTAAATTCAATAGTAGTAATGAGATGTTTTTTATTTATATTAGCAGTGGCTTTCCATTGAATATTATTATTTATCTCATACTTAATTCCTTATGTACATTTTAGGAGTTGGGAAAAGCAAGGTAGTTAAAATAATATCAAAAAGGAACCTTACTGTTTTTTGTATCTACATATAGTACCAATAAAAACATAATTTTTAATATCTTAAAAAAAATTTTTTTTAAGGCGGGGTCTTACCATGTTAGCCAGGATGGTCTCAATCTCCTAACCTTGTGATCCACCTGCCTCGGCCTCCCAAAGTGCTGGGATTACAGGCGTGAGCCACCACGCCCCACCAATTTTTAATATCTTTAATACAAATATTTGATGAAATGTTGAAGCCTTTCAACTATAATTAGATTAACAGATCTCCTGCCCCATCCTCATTCCCATTTATTATTAGTTGCTTCCATTTAGACTGTGATTTAAAGTTTGGGTGATGCACCTATTCTTTCTGTAGCTAACAGAATTGTTCCAAAGTGCAGCTGCTACTGAAGCTTCTTAGGTCAATACATTTTTCTGTAATAGATAAAAATGTGTATTGTGTTTTTTCTCTATAGGGATCTTAAATCTAATTCATTTAATTTAAAAAGTAATTATATTTATCTAGAATGTTACTTAAATTTTTTGTATGAAATATTTTGTATAAAATATGCTTATTCTGAGAAAATGTTTAAGAGTTCTTGTCAGTGCTTGTTTTAAAATGAAAACATATAATGCAGGAGGCATCTAGACAATTTTTGGATATATATTGCCCCCAAATTATATTTCTTCACAGGAATGAATAACAGTTTTCCCTGTTACTATGAGCTACACATGAATTCGAGCTACATATTTTAGGAGGGGAAAAAAGGGGGGCCACTGATGCTTTCTGACATCACCCTAATTCTGTCTATGAAAACAAAAACCAAAGCCTCAAGAATTTGGGCTATTAAAATGTAACATTTGAGCTCCGGAAACCTGTTGTTAGAAAAATGCCTATTGGGATTTATATGGATTTGGGGGTGAGGGAAGCAGGGTGGAAATGAGATTTCTTAAGAATAATCCCATAACTTTTGAGGCTGAGATCTAGTTCATAGCTTGAAGTATGATTGGGTTTCTCATAATTAACTATCTTTTTGCTTTCTTGCCCCACTAGGGAAGTCTATAGTAACTATTAGATAGAAGTAATTATTGTAAAACATAGTTCAAAGTCAAAATCTTAATGACTCCTATTAAATTTCTTTTTGATATGACTTTTTATGGAAATCTGTTAAATGTTTCATAATTATCATTATCCCCAAATAATGGGACTATTATCTGATATGGCATACTGTGTCAGAGGTCTCCAAGACCACTTCCAGGTGTGGTGATTTGTTAGGATAACTCAAAAGGGCTCAGTGCATAGTCCTACTAATAGCTCTGATTTATAGCAATTAAAGGAAAAGGCACATAGCTCCAGCTCCCAGTGGAGTCACACAGGATGCCCTTACCTCCTGCAGTATTGAGTTGTGGCAACACACATACAGTGTCATATGCCAGGAAAGGTCATTAGTGACTCAATGGCCAGGATTTTTATGGAGACTTGTCACATGGGCAGCCTCAGCCTAGCATATATCAGATTTCCGGATTCCCAGAGGGAAAGTAAATCACATTGTCTCCACAATTCAGGCAAAATGAGATATTCTTGTCAGGGAATAGTAGGAACAGTCCGAAAATCCAGATTCTCAGAGGCTAGCCAAGGGCTAATCTTGTAAACAAGCTTTTCTAAGGATAGCATCTGAGCCCTGTTTTATTGTCTTTTTACTGCATGTGCAATATAACTTGAATGCTTGTAGGTGAAGTTTGTCTATCATAATTCTGTAGCTTTGGAATGTGTTAATAAATCCATGCCTGTTTGTGATGGCTAATATCCATGGTTTGAAATAAATATAAACATGGTCAGTTCAGACTTCAACACATCAAGCATGTTCACTTTTGGAACTGATGTTATTTTTTAAAATAGAAAAAACTGCATGTTACAAATGATCACAGTAGGAATGAGTATATTGAGACTTAATTGTTTTTAGTTCTTCGTGTATAAGTTCCATAAATATGTTTAAATTCAGCAAACATTTGAGTGCCTATTGTATACCTATTTCTGTTTTAGACACTAGGGACATAGGAATGAATCAGGCTTGATTCCTGCCATGAAGAAGCCTGTATTTGAGCGGGGGATGGGTGACAGGAATGTAAATAAATGTTTATAAATTAATATAAGGAACATTATTTTGTTTTTCAAATTATATTTTATAAGAGGTTTTTAAAATAAACTTACTTACGTTACTATTTATGTGTCTGTGTATATTCCATGGATACTACTGTGTAATCTTACATTTTTTAGTGTCCTGTTTTCTTTTTTTTTTTTTAAGACAGAGTCTTGCTCTGTCACCCAGACTGGAGTGCAATGGCACGATCAGCTCACCACAACCTCTACCTCCTGGGTTCAAGTGATTCTCCTGACTCAGTTTCCCAAGTAGCTGGGATTAAAGGCGTGAGCCACCACGCCTGGCTAATTTTTGTATTTTTAGTAGAGATGGGGTTTCACCATGTTGGCCAGGCTGGTCTTGAACCCCTGACCTCAGGTGATTCACCTGCTTCAGCCTTCCAAAGTGCTGGGATTATAGGTATGAGCCATTGCGCCTAGCATAGTGTCTGTCCTGTTTTCTTTAACTCTCTTGATTTTTGTGCTAGAGAAAGTGAGAGGGGGCATGATTAATTAGAAAGTGGTTTGTTACAGTAAACCACTGTGATGGAACCTATTTAGGCTCTCCCTACATACAACCACCACAAACATTTTCCTAACTGCCTTTAAGAAAAATTTTGCAGTTAGTGCTATTCTTTTTTTTTTTTCCTCTTTTTGAGATGGAGTCTCACGCTGTCACTCAGCCTGCTAGAGTACAGTGGCATAATCTCGGCTCACTGCAAACTCAGCCTCCTGGGTTCAAGTGATTCTCCTGCCCCAGCCTCCCAAGTACCTGGGATTACAGGTGCCTGTCACCACACCTGGCTAATTTTTGTATTTTTAGTGGAAACGGTGTTTCACCATGTTGGCCAGACGGGTCTTGAACTTCTTACCTCAACTGATCCACCCACCTCAGCTTCCCAAAGAGCTGGGATTACAGGCGTGAGCTACCACACCCAGCCAGCTAGTGCTATTCTTAATGTCCAGTACTTGTAATAGTTGTATTTTGAATTTTATGTAAAGCTATATACAAAAAGAAATCAATTTTCATCATTTCCTGTTTCACCTATGCAATCTGCCTTTTTATTCCTGCCTCCTCTCCTGAAATAACCAAGCTGTTAGTCAGTTTTGCTTTCTTTTATTTGTCTTTTTGATATGACTTCCTTTATATTATAAGCTTGGAATTTGCCTTAGATGGTTGTCCAGTCTATCTTCTAACCATGTATCAAAGTCTTCTATCATGCCCACAGCTCCACAGAATAACTCAAGAACCTGAGCTCTGGGTGTGGAGCTTTCCTAACTCCTCTTCCCCTTTGCTTTAAAATTTTACGTTGACATGTGTGTATCTTTTGGTTTGTCATATATTTCTTTCTTTTTTTGAGATAAGGTCTTGCTCTGTCACCCAGATGAGAGTAGTGGCATGATCTCAACTCACTGCAACCTCTGACTCTTACTTTCAAGTGAGTCTTATGCCTCAGCCTCCCAAGTAGCTGGGATTCCAGGCGTGTGTCACCACACCCAGCTAATTTTTGTATTTTTAGTAGAGATGGGGTTTCACCATGTTAGCCAGGCTGGTCTTGAACTCGTGGACTTAAGTGATCTGCCTACCTCCATCTCCCAAAGTGCTAGGATTACAGGTATGAGCCACCATGCCTGGCCTGCCATATACTTTTTTATAATTACTCATGTGATTATCTTTGCCTTCCGTCCTCTTTTAGGCTATGCTTTTTTACCACAATTTATACAACCAGCTGTGTGACTTTGGGTAAGTTACTTAACCTCTTAATACCTCTGGCTACTCACCTATAAAACAGAGATAATAATAATACTTACCTCACAGTGATCTTGTGAGGATTGCGTTAATATATGTAACTATCTTAGAATGGTGTCTCCAGCCCACTTGATAAATGTTATGTATCTTTTTTAACTTTTTTTTAAGTTCAAACCTTCAAAAATGGTAAGAGCGAATGAGTATTCACATATCCTTTGCTTGAACTAATTTTTTACTTAATGCCAAATTTTCCTTTTTTCTCTAAGCATATGTGTAATTTTTTAAATAAAACTACTTGAAGGTAAACTGCATATATCATGATACGTCAGCATATGTCTACTAAGAGTAAGGACGTTTTCCTATACAAGCACACCCAAGAAATGTAACAATGAGACAATGCAAGTATTTAATATGCAGGCTGATATGGTTTTGCTGTGTCCCCACCAAAGTCTCATCTTGAAATGTAACTACTACAATTCTCATGTGTTGTGGGAGGGACTTGGTGGGAGGAAGTTGAATCATGGGAGTAGGTCTTTCCAATGCCCTTCTCATGATAGTGAATAAGTCTCACAAGATCTGATGGTTTTATAAAAGGGAGTTTCCCTGCACAAGCTCTTTTTTTCTTGTCTGCCATCATGTGAGACATGCATTTCACCTTCTGCCATGACTGTGAGGCCTCCCCAGCCACATGGAACTGTGAGTCCATTAAACCCCCCCTGTTTTTGTAAATTGCCCAGTCTCTTGTATATCTTTATCAGCAGTGTGAAAATTGATTAATACAGTAAATTGGTACTGGTAGAGTGGGGCACTACTGAAAAGATAACCTGAAAATTTGGAAGCAACATTGGAACTGGATAGAGGCTGGAACAGTTTGGAGGGCTCAGAAGAAGACAGGAAGATCTGGGAAAGTTTGGAACTCCCGAGATACTTGTTTAATGGCTTTGACCAAAATGCTGGTAACAATATGAACACTGAAATACAGGCTGAGGTGGTCTCAGATGGAGATGAAGAACTTATTGGGAACTGGAGCACAGGTGACTCTTGTTATGTTTTAGCAAAGAGACTGGCAGCATTTTGCCCCTGCCCTGGAGATTTGTGGAACTTTGAACTTGAGAGAGATGATTAAGCATGTCTGGTGGAAGAAAACTCTAAGCAGTAAAGCATTCAAGGGGTGATTTGGATGCTGTTAAAAGCATTCAGTTTTAAAAGGGAAACAGAGCATAAAAGTTTGGAAAATCTGCAGCCTGACAATGTGGTAGAAAATAAAATCCCATTTTCTGAGGACAAATTGAAGCTGGCTGCAGAAATTTGCATAAGTAATAAAGAGCCAAATGTTAATGTTAATCCCCAGGACAATGGGGAAAATGTCTTCAGGGCATGCTAGAGACCTTTGGGGCAGCCCTTTCCATCATAGGCCCAGAGGCCTAGGAGGAAAAATGGTTTAGTGGGCCCGGCCTGGGATCTTTCTGCTGTGTGCAGTCTAGGGACTTGGTGCCTTGTGTTCCAGCCACTCTAGCTATGACTAAAAGGGGCCAAGATACAGCTTGGGCTGTGGCTTCAGAGGATGCAAACCCTAAGCCCTGGTAGCTTCCACATGGTGCTGAGCCTGAAGGTGCACAGAAGTCAAAAATTGAGATTCAGGAACCTCTGCCTAGATTCCAGAGGATGTATGAAAATGCTTGGCTATCTAGGCAGAAGTTTGCTGCAAAAGTGGGGCACTCATGGAGAACCTTTGCTAGGGCAGTGCTGAAGGGAAATGTGGGGTGGGCACCCTCACACAGAGTCCCCACTGGGGCACTGCCTAGTGTAGCTGTGAGAAGAGGGCCACCATCCCCCACACCCCAGAATGGTAGATCCACTGACTTGCACTGGAAAAGCCAGATCCAGCTTGCACTGGAAAAGCTGCAGACACTCAATGCCAGCCTGTGAAAGCAGCCAGGAGGGAGGCTGTACCCTGTAAAGCCACAGGGACAGAGCTACCCAAACCATGGCAACCCACCTCTTGCATCATTGTGACCTGGATGTGAGACATGGAGTTTAAGGGGATAATTTTGGAGCTTTAAGATTTGACTGCCCTACTGGATTTCGGACTTGCATGGGGCCTTTAGCACCTTTGTTTTGGCCAGTTTCTCCTGTGTGGAACTGGTGTGTTTATCTAATGCCTGTACCCCCATTGTATCTAGAAAGTTACTAACTTGCTTTTGATTTTACAGGCTCATAGGCAGAAGGGACTTGCCTTTTCTCAGATGAGACATTGGAATGTGAACTTTTGAGTTAATGCTGAAATGAGTTGACTTTAGGGGACTGTTGGAAGACGTGATTAGCTTTGAAATATGAAAACATGAGATTTAGGAGGGACCAAGGGAAGAATGATATGGTTTAGCTGTGTCCCCACCCAAATCTCATCTTGAATTGCAACTCCCACAATTCCCATGTGTTGTGGGAGGGACCTGGTGGGAGGAAATTGAATCATGGGGGTGGGCCTTTCCTGTGCTAGTCTTATGATAGTGAATAAGTCTCAAGAGATCTGATGGTTTTATAAAAGGGAGTTTTTTTGCATAAGCTCTCTTCTCTTGCTTGCCGCCATGTGAGACATGCCTTTCACCTTCCACCATGATTGTGAAGCCTCCATAGCCATGTGGAACTGAGTCCATTAAACCTCTTTCTTTTGTAAATTGCCCAGTCTTGGGTATGTCTTTATCAGCAGCATGAAAACAGACTAATATATAGGCTAGATTCACAATTTCCCAGTTGTTCCAAAAATGTCCTTTATATAAAGCTTTTTCCTTTTTAAATTTTCTCTCTCTCTTGAAACATCTAGGAACGAAACAAGAATCATATTTGGTTTAGTTGTCCTGACTCTTCAGTCTGTTAATTTAGACTAGGCTTTCTTCCTTTTTTCCTGTCTTCTTATGACATTGACGTTTTAGAAGACTATAGGGCAGTTGCTTGCTGTGTAACTTGTTCTTTTGAAAACTGCACATACAGATTAAAAGATAACAGACTTTGCCAAGCTCTGTTTTCTCTCTGTGGTCTTCATTAAACTAAATAATTAAATGATAATAAAAGGCAGTCATTAATAGTTAAATTATTTCATATAATGGTTAAATAATAAAATACAGTCTTCATTTAATAGTTAAATTATTTCATATAATAGTTAAATAACTATTAAATTATTTTATATAATTAAATAATTTAACTATTAAATTATTTCATATAATAAATAACTAAATGAAGACTGTATTTTATTTATTTAATGATTAATGTAGTTTAATTATTTAATGTGGTTTAATTAAACTTTATCATTTAACATTTTGAGAAGATAAATAAATAATGGAGGTAATTTGGGTAACGTGAAAGATTATTAAACATAAACTACATATTGGCCAGGTACAGTGGCTCATGCCTGTAATTCCATAACTTTTGGAGGATGAGGCGGGTGGATCATGAGTCAAGAGATTGAGACCATCACGGCCAACATGGTGAAACCTGTTCTCTACTAAAAATTCAAAAATTAACGGGGTGTGGCACTGCACCCCTGTAATCCCAGCTACTTGGGAAGCTGAGGCAGGAGAATTGCTTAAACCCAGGAGGCAGAGATTGCAATGAGCCAAGATCGTACCATTGGACTCCAGCCTGGTGACAGAGCAGTACTCCATCTCAAAATAACAAAACATATTTTGAGTAGAATATTCCAGAAGATAAAATTAGGTTTATAAAAAAAATATATATATGATTAGACCAAAAAAGTTATTTTATTTGACAAGACTTTAAGTATTTCAGTCTCATTTTATTAATTCTTTAATATTTATTGAGCTCTTAATTTGTTCCTGTTCTAATGTTTGTGAACCAGGGAGTGAGGCAGCCTGTTAGGCAGGTGTAGTACAGCGTGATAAGGCATGTGGGTATATGTGATAAGGAGATCACAGGGTCCTAGGGGAGCAAATAAAAAGGCTAACTAATTTAGACCTGGGAGATTAGAGAGACCTCTTCGAAGATCTAGGCATATTAATGTCAGCATAAAGGCTGTGAGACAACCATACAAGGGGTTAGGGGAAGAGTGTTCCAGAGAAAAGGAACATCACATTCGAAGGTC
Source organism: Cebus imitator (assembly GCF_001604975.1). Taxonomy (NCBI): domain Eukaryota; kingdom Metazoa; phylum Chordata; class Mammalia; order Primates; family Cebidae; genus Cebus; species Cebus imitator. Next base: position 6,278,218 of record NW_016107347.1, on the reverse strand, counting down.
TATGTATGAGAGAGGGAGGACCTGACATTTGAGGAATGTGAGAATGACAGTGGGTATGGAGTATGGCGAGGGAACTACAGAGGGGCAGGAAAAGAGGCTGAAAGGGAACGCTGGAGGTCTTATAAACTACATTAAGGGATTTGAGTGCTATTCTTAGCTTAATTGGAAGGTTATATACAAAAGTAGAAGTATGATATAAGCAGATTTGTACTTTGGGAAAATTAGAAAACAAAGCTGATGGCAGGGAGTCCAGTTAGGAAGCTGTTGGCTTAATCAGGCTAAAGATGTTAGTCACCTGGATTAAGGTAGTAGTCATTGAAATGGAGAGAACTGAATGAGTTTGAGAAATATTTGGGAGATGGTATCAACTGTATTTGGTGATTGAAGAGAAGGTATAATTTATTAAGAAAAAAGACTGTAGAGCCCAGACACCTGGGTTCAAGTCCTAACTCTGTCAGTAGCTTTGTACATCTTGGGCAGTCGCTAAACCTCGCTATGCCTCATTCTCCCCATCTGTAAAATGGGAAGAAAAACAATACTTATAAGATTGTTGTGAGAATTAAATGAATTAATATATGTACAGAGTTTAGAACAGGTGCCAGATACATAGTAAGCACCATATAAGTGTTATTTCCATAATAGTTATTGTTGCAATTTGTTAATATTATTACCAATTTGATATGTCAGTGAGGGGAAGAAAAATAGCCACCACTGACTCCTAGAGTTTTACAATGGCAGTTGAGGTGAATTACGGCAGATTTTGTGTGCGGGGTGGAGGGGGCGGCAGGGGGAAGGAGGTATGATGAATTCACTTTTGGATTTGCTGAGTTTGAGGGGCTTTTTCAGTTGGCATCACTCAATAGGCACAAGAATTTGGAAGTAGGGAGAAAGAGTTGAGGATGGCAGTTTGGAAATTACTAGAATATAGGTGACAATTAAGCTGTGCAAATAGAATGAATTTACCCAAATGAAGAACATGTTAAATAGGGAGAAAGGCTTATAAAAGGTTGTGTTATTTTTAAGAATTTATTATTTAGGCAGAAGCCAAAGAATAAAACTTGGTGCCAAATGGAAGGTTTAGAAAACTTTGAGCATTCAACACAACTTCATTTAAATTAGGTTGGTCTTCAGAGGATATTGAGCTGAGTTAAATGGGCAGCTAGGTGAAAGAAAATTCTTCAATTGTTGAGGAAACTGCAGAGAAGACACTTTGTTAACACAGGGAAGATGTTGCTGAGTATTTTCTGTTTTGCACCTGACTGAAGGAAAAAAGATAAAAGATTGATTCCTAACTGGCAGAATAGCAGAGAATGAGTTCTTAAGTCTTTCTATAAATTATCTTAAGTACCTATTGCTAGAGTCAGTTAATACTGTATTTACTAAGGAATTCTGTATTTTTTCAACTTACTATTGTGAAAATTTTCAAGCATACAGAAAATTTGAAGGAACCGGATAATGAATACCCATATAACCACCACCTAGATTTTATACTCACCTATCTATAAGTATGTATGTGTGCATGTCTGTGTTTAATAAAACCGTTTCAAAGTAAATTGCAAATTTTATGACACTTTAATCCGAAAATATTTAGCATGAATTCTGTATTATACCTCACAACACCCACCGTCACATCTAAGAAAATTAACAATAATATCTTAATATTAGCTACTATATAGTTCACAGTCAAATTTCCCCAGTTATCATAAAAATATTTTTAATGGCTTTTTTTTTTTTTTTGCCTTTTCTAAACAGGATCCAACTAAAGTTCACATACTGCTTTTAGTTGTTATACCTATGAAGTCTCTTTTATTAGAAAAATCTTCACCTCCCCCACTTTTTTTTTTTTTTTTAAGGGAGAACAGACTTTTTAAGAGAATGTTGTAAATTCTAAATTTGTCTGATTCCTTCTTCATGGTATCATTTATCTTGTTTCTTTATCCTTTGTAATTCCTATAAACTGGAATGTAAATCAAGTTGATTCTATTCAGATTAAATGTCTTGGCAAAAATAATTTCATAGATGATACTATAAACTTCATATTGTATTGCATCAAATGGCTGTCAGATTAGTAATAATGTTTGATCTTTTATGCGTAATAAAATATTTTTCCCTTGTGAGATTAGCAGGAAATCAGTGGGAATAATTTCATACTAAATGGCTTAACATTTATTGATGATTCTTGCCTGAATCAGTTATTTCATTGGGAGTTGCTAATTCTGTCGTTCCTTGTACATTGTTAGCTGGCATTCTTAGGTAAATAAGAACTTCGCAGCTGGAAATGACCAACATAATTACTTATTTGCTTTATCCTACAGTACACAAGATAGGTTTAAAATTACAAAACCAAATGTTAATACTATAAGCATTATGTGAGGTTAAATATTGTTTTAATAGTTTTTATTGTCCTTAGAATATATGCCAGTAAGAATGTAAATCAGAGTACTATGTTCAAAAGTGACTTGAAATTTTTTTTTTGTTCTCATGTGATGTTACTAATTTGACAAGCAGTTAAGTTCATTTGTTTTTACTTGTTTTTAGTCAAAGTTTGCTTATTTAGATCTTATATTTAGTTATATTCTCTTGAATTTATAAAACTTTTGTTGGTTCAGAAGTCAAACTATATTATAAAGTATAGTTGGAGAATTTTGGCTTCTATTTTCTATATCTACCCTCCGCCTCAGTCCTTTTACCACCCTGTCATAGGTAAACATTTTTATTAGTTTAGCTTCCTAGTGTGTTTCTATTTGTTATGATGTAACTATGTAACTGTCCTTGTTAAGTAGCGTTGGTATAATGAAAATTCCATGAACTGAGTGATTCAAATGACAAACATTTATTTATCACAGTTCTGGAGGCTGAGAAGTAAGTACTAGGTTGAAGGTGCCAGCAGATTTGATGCCTGATGAGGTTCAATTTGATGCCTGGTTCAAAGATGGCCATCTTTTTGCTGTGTCCTCATGAGGCGGAAGGGTAAAGGAGATCTCCGTGTTCTCTTTTATTGGACACTATTCCCATTAATGCAGGCTCTGTCCTCATGATGTAATCACCTCTGAAGGGCCCCACCTCCTCATACAATTACATGGGGGATTAGGTTTTAGCATATGAATTTTGGGGGAGCATAAACCTTTAGTCTCTAGCAGTACTACAACTGTAAGTGTCCTGATTTTTTCTTCTCTACTGGATGTATCATCTTGTACTCCACAGTGGCATGCCTAGTATATTTGATGCCTAAAACAGATAACTTTTTAATATATACCTCTCCTGTATGACAAAATTATTTTCAAAAATAACTGTGAAATAAAACAAAATATAATAATGGGTAGAAATGAGATGTAAACATTAAATATTTTATTGAATGTTGAATATATAATCATGCCAGCAAAAAGAAATTAAATATTACAGTACAGAAAATGTTTATTAAAATATTTTCACCAGAAAATTCATCTCAGGTTTTTCTATTTGGTTTGTTAAAAAACTTCTAAAAGTTTTTCTTTTTCTGGAAAATACAGAGAAAATGACTGTGTGATAGTGGACACTGATGCTATTTGACCCACTAGTTTATAACTGTGCATTCAAATAAACAGTGCTATTTGGTTTCTTCTAGTAATGTAAGAGCAGCATCTTTTGTTGTTTCCCTTAGCATTCTTCACATTTTTGTTCTTTTCTCAATATAAATGTCCATTTCCTCACATTTTATTTTTGTGTAATGACCACAGCTACAGTTTCCATGTGTTGTTCTTTAAATACCAGTTTTAAAGCTTTATGTTTTATTGTCCATTGTTCAAAGTTGATTCTGGCTGTCTGCGAACATTTTTATGTCCGATTAGCTCATCTAAAACTTCCTATCAGAAAAAAAAGAAAAAGACAACTTACGCAGAAACAGAAAACCGAATGTCGTATGTTCTCGTAAGTGGGAGCTAAACAAGAATACATGGACACAAAGAGGCAAACAACAGACCCCAGGGCCTTCTTGAGGGTAGACGGTGGGAGGAGGGAGACGATTAAGAAAAATACCTATTGAGTACTATGGTACTATGCTTATTACCTGGGTGACCAAATCATCTGTAACCAAGCCCCCATGACGTGCAGTTTACCTATATAAAAATACTGCACATGTATTCATAAACCTAAAATAAAAGTTTTTTAAAAAGACAACTTAGAAAAGAGAAACAGGCAAGGTGCGGTGTCTTGTGCCTGTAATCCCAGAACTTTGGGACCCTGAGTCAGGAGGATTGCTTGAGCCCACGAGTTTTTAAGACTAGCCTGGGCAACATAGTGAAACCCTATCTCTATAAAAAATACAAAAATTAGCCCTGGTGGTATGCACCTATAGTCCCAGCTACTCATGAAGCTGAGGTGGGAGGATTGCTTGAGCCTAGGGGGCTGAGGCTGCAGTAAGTCATGGTTGTACCACTGCACTCCAGCCTGGGCAATAGAGCAAGACCCTGTCTCAAAAAAAGAAAAGAAAAGGAAAAAAGGCAAACAGTATATAATGATCATTATTGATTTGGACTATATTGTTTAAATGCAGAAATATGTAGTGTTAGGGGACTAGACACATGAACTATACTCAAAGGAAACTTGAATAATTTCAAAACGTTACAAAATTAACTTCTGAAATAAATATGTGTAACTGAGTTCTTGTGTATCAGAGGCTAAACTGGGAGTTCTCCAAATTAACTTACTTTTTTTTTCAAGTTAACTTTCATATATAATTCAGTGTTTATTGAGAAATAAGTAATAAAAATCTGCTAATTTAAAGCTTACGTACCAGTTATTAAAACTCAACAGTTACTGGAACAATTATTTAGAATTTAGAACACAATTTTTTTTAGGTAATATTTTTATCACTGACATTTTTTAGATTGTTTAGAATTGCTGGCACGTGATGATAAGCAGAACAATTTTTAGTTAGGTTTAATTTTTAACTTCTCTATATAGAATGCACTCCGTTGTTGTGGGCATCAAGGGTGATCTGCTTCCACCACCCCATCTTTGGTATGCCACTGTACCCACTAGCAAAGTATGAGAATATGTTTCTTCCCAACCTCACCAACAAAGTGTTGTTGAATGTTTCATCAGTCTGATGGTAAGAAATCATATTGTTTTAATTAGCATTTATCTTATGAGTGAAAGCTTTTATAAGTTTAAAGGTCATGCATTTCTTTTTCTATAAACTGCTTAGTCATTTATTTTGCCATTTGTTTTGGTGGTAGCCCTCCCCCGACCCACACTCTTTTCGGTTTATAAAATACGAGTTCTGTGTTTGAACATAAGTGATATTGGGGTAAAAAAAAAACTGGGTACCATTTTCGAAACCTAAGTACACAACATGATGCACAACAGAAATCACCGTGTCTCCCTTTAAGGTGGCTTATACATATTGCAGCCATGCTAAGGAACTAAAACAACTTTGTATGTATAAGCATAGGAAACTGTTGAAGCAGAGCTTTTCAAATTGGACTGACAGTTTCATCTATTTTTATACATTGGAATTTCTTATACAATTTCTTTGAAGATATAATTCAGTTCTTAAATTTTTTTGAATAAAGTGAGAAGAAACATCCTTGGTTCTTTTAAATTTTATAACATATCATCAGACAATAAGAGCTATGTAAATTAGAAATCAGTAATTTAACCAATAAAATCAGTTAAATTGGTTTCTTTACTGAATTGAGCTAGGTAATGTAATTAAAATAATTATCACATAAATATAGCCATACCATTTGAAGATTATTTATACTTTGCTAAGAAAGAAAAATTGTATATTCATTTTATAGACTCAAGTATGAATCTTTTTGTATACAGTTATTAAACTTTTATATTATATATAAACAGCTTCCCAGAAACAGAACTGATCATTAAACTTTATTTCTATGTCTGTAAATTCCCTTTCAGTCAGTATTAATATATATATATTATCTTTGTCTTTATAGTATTACCTACATGTTTGTATTGAACCTTTTCTATTTTTTTTTAATTGTAAAAATGGTAACAACATTTAAGACAAAAATGTAAAGACAGGGCACAGTCACTCATAATCTTATTACTAACAGCTTTTTAAAATTATTTGTCAATTGTCTTATTTTTTAAGGTCTCTTCTAAATTGTCACATCTTACTCTTTAAAATCCTGATTACTAAGAATAATTTCCCCTCAATGGCATTTTTTGCCTGCTGGTCTCTCTCTCTCTCTTTTTTTTTTTTTTTTTTTTGGAGTTTTGCTCTTGTTGCCCAGGCTGCCTCAGCCTCCATGTGCCACCATGGCCAGCTAATTTTATTTCTAGTAGAGATGGGGTTTCTCCACGTTGGTGAGGCTGGTCTCGAACTTCCGACCTCAGGGGATTCGCCTGCCTCGGCCTCCCAAGATGCTGGGATTACAGGCATTAGCCACCACTCCTCGCCAGGTCCCGCTTTTAAATGCAATAGAATTCTTCAAGAGCAACAAAAGTGTACTTGATTTTAATCTTGAATTTAAATTTTAACAAAGTATCTCATGTTTACTGAGGTAAGGTACATGTGAATTATTTATTAGAGAGTTTGATAATGTTAATTCTAAGGGTGTGTATTATAAATCTGTCTCATAATGTCAATAACAAGGTAACAGAATCATATAATATATGAAGATGTATGTTATTGAAGAGCTACAAAGAAAAATTGATGTTAGTGTTTACTTGAACTTACAACAGACGTTTTCCAACTGAATTGTGATTAATTTACATCTCTCTAGAAAGCAGTAACTTTTGACATCCATTCATTTTGACCATGAAAAATAAGGTAGTGTGTGGATTGTACCTGCTCCCTGTATCTATTGGTCATGTTACCTGTGTGTCTTGTTTTTTCTCACATGACACCTGTTTTTCATCACAGTGGTTAAATAACATAGTATTAATATTTGCCTACAGCAGCTCTAAGTTATATGGTTTTCTTTTAGCTTTAGTCATAGAGCTCCAGATTACTCCTTTCATTACTCTCTGAAGAAAAAAATCCAAGTGTGGTACATTTACACCATGGAATACTATGCAGCCATAAGATGAACAAAATCATGTCCTTTGCAGCAACATCAGTGCAGCTGGAGGCCATTATGAGCAAATGAACACAGGAACAGAAAACCAAATACCGTATGTTCTCATTTATAAATGGGAGCTAACATTGAGAACACATGAACAGAAAGAGGAGAGCAATAGACACGGGGCCTACTTCAGGGTGGAGGGTGGGAGGAGGGTGAGGGTAGAGTCAAAACACTACTTATTGGGTACTATGATCACTATCTGGGTGACGAAATCATTTGTATACCATACTCCAGTGTCCCTCAATTTACCCATGTAACAAACCTGTGCATGTATCCCCTGAACCTAAAGTAAAAGTTGAAAAATAAAGATTAAAAAGATAGATGAAATGTATCTATATTAATTTAAAACCATCATTACCATGACAACTCAGACCTTTTGCCAGGCAAACAGAATACAGATAACACATCATGTCTTTCATCACAGAGTTGTCCTCATAATCTCCCTTGATTTGGAATGTTTAAATAATATCTGTTCTTTTTGGAAACAGATTCCCTGCCTCCGTAGCTAAATAATTTAATTTGTCTTTGTGATGCTGTTGTTTTTTCCTTTTTCTTGGGACATGGTGAATATTAATATTCTCATTTCAAATATTTCTTTTTAATTTTTGAGTTTTCCTCAACTGTGCTTCTTGTTTATTAAACATTTAGTTCATTCTCTTTCCTCCTGCAGGGACACCTGTAATTTGAAGTTTGAATCACAGCACTTCTGCTCATCTGTGAGCATTCATTCACTTCATGTCTCAGCTAATTTATGTTTAGTGTGTTTCTTGACTCTGCCTCCTATTTCACCAATCCAATTTTCTGCTGCTTTGATTCTTCTAATACTGCTTCTACTGCTAGTATTAATTGGTTTGTGGCTAAATTTATCCTGTGTTGGTGTTAGTGTCCTTCAGCTGTTCTGCTTTTCCCATAGTCCACATTGTTGCCAGAATGATCAATCCAAAACACAAGTCTGGCTATGTCATGAATCCTGGTAAAATATTTAGTGACTTCACCACAGAGTAATGCTCTAATCCTTTAAGGCCATGAGTTAGATCCTTCTTTCATGTGAGCTTCCCACCTATCACTCTAGTCCTATAATCCCTTGCTGCCTTGCTTTTCCTCCATGCCACTCAGGATGACCTTTCTCCTGCCTGGAATGCCCACTATGCTCCCTATATCCATCCTCTCAATTCATTCTTCCAGCCTATGTTGCCTGGCTTCCCCCACGAGTCACAGTTATTTTCTCTTGAGTACATACTCCTGTGTAACTTGTACATGCTTCTTAACTACATTTTGTAGTTATTTGTTTATACTTGTTTATGATACCATAACACTGGGGTGGTCATTATGACACCAAAGACAGGTATTACTTTGTGATTTTTATATCCTCAATGCCTTGCATAGTGCTTGATATTTTGTTTTATCACCCTCTGTCCTTCTGGTTTTATTTACTTTAAGGGAGAAAGTAATGATCACCTCTATCACGTGATCTATTTTTTCTATTTTTTATGGGAAGTATTTTTATTGGAATCAGACTATTGTTTTTCTCCTGTACATGTTTTCTTGTATGTGATTTGCTAATCCCTAATATGTGGTCTTACAGTAAATTGCCTTAAATCACCATATGGTATTCACTGGGTCAGGGTAGGGGAACCAGTTCTGTAAGTGGCCTGCTAAAGGCCCAGGTAGTATTCATTTCAATAATCAAATTACAGGCTTAGGTTAACCAGGACTGACTTCTGTAGCTTAATTGTTAGGTCTGAAGTCTGAGATGGTACTCGGCTTTGACAGTGTGTTCCTAGTTATGCCTCTCTGAACTTTGAAAGCAAGCTGCACTTGGCCAGGGTGGTCTTCTCTGATTTTTATTGTTTGCCTCAATGATTATATTTGCTCTAATTCTTAATCACTTAAGAGAATGGGGAAAAAAACCCAAAGCTTTATAGATTTCTAAAAAATAGTATGCTTTTGTTGTTTGCTTAAAAAAAAAACCTCTCAATATAAAATTATGAAGAGGAGGATACAAATTCTTCAATGTCATGCCACTGAGAAATAAACACATTTTAGAATATGTTTTGCATATATATATATAAAAGAAGTGTATACCAATTTCATAAATAGCATTATAGACAAAATGCTATTCTATACCCTCCTCTTTTTTACTTAGCAATATACTTCAACATTATAAATCAGTAGTTGAAGATACATTTCATTGTTAATGATATACTCATCATTATATATATATCCCTATAGTCAGACACATTTTTATTTTTACATTTGTGTTTGAATATTATCTTAGTGAAGCTTTTTCTAAGAGGATGTGCAAGTACATGTTGATCGATATTGCCATAATGCCTTTCAGAAAGGTTGTGCAACCTCATTAATAGTGCGTGAAAATACTTATTGCCGCTCATCTCTTTCAAAGCTAGATTTTTGTCAATTATTCTCTGTGAGGTAAAGTCTTCAAATTTCCAGCTCTAAATTCAGATCTCTCGTCTGAATTTGGCATAGTTATATCCAACAACCTACTTGATATTTCTACAAGGTGTCTGTCTCATAAACGTCCCAAAACAACATGCCTCAAACCAACCTGATTTCCTGCCTTAATTCTGAAACCTGTTCTTCTCCTTTCTATTTTTCTCTAAATAGAACTTAAATTTACCTGGTTTCTCAAATGAGAAACCTGGAGTCATTAGTATTTTTTTGTCCCTCCCTGAATCTTCCTGTCAAATGTATCACCAAGGATTATGGCCTTTACCCACAATCCCATGTATATTCAAATACAAGAAGAGCCTATTCTTAAACTATCCACAATTACCAGAAGACATGTTTTTTTTTTTTTTTTAAATCTTTTGATTAGACGGTATGAATCTAAGCTTTAAGGGATATAATCAAATTTCTACTTCTAATATTTAATTTTACATATATTTAAACTCACAATTTACAGATAGATTTTGCTACTGTGTCATACAAAAATTTTGTTGGTGCTTTGTCAACACTGGAATGAGTCACCTAATACAGTTTTCCGGATCATCTCCTCCTCCCTTCTATCTAAGTTGTTTGAGATAATGTATTTTTTGAATCTGTGTATAATGGTGTCTCAGTTCCAAGTAAAATTAGGGCAGAATTTTTTCCCCTACTCTTTCTGTTGGCATATATTCATGATCCCATAACCTAAGCATGGACTGAATCACTTTTTTCAAATGATCATTGAAATATTGCTTGATGGTGACATCTAACACACACATCTGGGAGGTAATGCCCCATGGAATAATTACTAAATCTTCTTACTTTGCTTACTTTTTTACCAGTCATCTCAAATTATCTCTTGAAGCAATTGTTGTTGGTTTAGGCTAACATTTCTGTTCCAGACAGTACTTGGTGATTTTTAAGAATAAAATAATTTATATATCATTTATATCATTATATATATCAATTTATATATCATTCTGTAATCTGAAATATTCTAAGATTTAAATATAAGATGATTTCCTCCTCTAAGTATAGTTTTTGATATTGAAAAACTCTTCATATATATGGGTATGTACGGTGAATCTCAAATCCATCTCCTTTGCCCCTTCACTACCACAGTAAATCAAAATCATCTCTCACCTGGACAGTGGCCACTGTTTAATTACATGCCCCATGGCTACTCTTGGTTCCCTGTGCATTCTCCACAGAAAGTTACTTTTTTAATATGCCAGTCTAATTTTCTTACTTATTTACATAAAGTGCATTAGTGCTGTTTCTTGACTACCTTTCCAGTTTACCTTGATACCACTTGGCTGTTACCTTTAGCACATGAACTCTTCAGCTTGATGTAAATGGCAAACAGCCTCTATTTAGCTATTAAAATGCCTGCATTGGTGGTAGTGGGTAAGGAGGGAGCTAGCACCAAGGGCACATTTTGGTAGCTTTATCTGTTTCTCTCTGAATTTTTGTCTCTTCTTTCTAGGCATTGGGAACTTTTGTCCTTCCATTGTTGGGAGTACGGGTGTCGGCTTCATTTGGTTCCCTCTGCTTCAGGGTGAACTAATGGTAAATTAGCAGGTACTCTGCTGCAGCTCATACATCTTTTGTCATGTACCATTCCACTCTCGAGTCACTGTTGTCTGCAGCTTTGACATAGGTTTGCCCAGTTAAGAACCTTGTACAGAAGAAAAATGGCCAATGAGTTTGGCCAATGAGTTCGACCTTCAGTCCTGCCATACTTTCTGATAGCTTATGTAAACTGGGGATGTCAGTGGAGGCCTTCTGGATATTTTCCATTCAGAGTTTGCAAAACCTGCTGTGCTTATGAGCTCGAGAGTTGTTTGTCAGCTTCTGACATTCCCTCAGCGTAGTCCAGATTGTTTCGTATTTTTGGGAGTCAATAACTTTTTAAAGAGATTAACTTTTTTCTTTCTGTTTTTGATTATTTTTTCTCATTTTCTGTGTTGAAGAGTCACTTTTTGAAAGTGACTTATATTGTCATGTTGCCTAGAAGACTCTTCCAGTTCTTGAACAGACATTTTACATTTTGAAAAATAATTTTAAAAATTTTTAAAAATATGTTATTGATTAAAGAGAGATTAGAAATGGAAATTGGAAAAACTTAAATTATTTTGTTTGTTGAATGAATATTGACTCTCTCTGAAGTCAGATTATTTTTGACGTGTAATATAGTTTTGGGGATCTTTAACCATTTAATGTAGAAAATTTCTAAGGGTCAGTATATATTTTTAAAAGCTGTCAGAGAGAAGGAGGCTATTAAATTGTTCCTTTAATAGTGGTTAATTATATCAGCCTACTGCCTGAATCCAGAAGTTAAAATTGTTTACGTAATAAAGTCTCTTAAAATACATCATGAATTCTCTAATGATTATCTTTTTTGGGTCAGTATTCCCTTTCATCTATCTCTTTATCAGCTGTTGTAATGAAATATCAGTAACAGATCTTCTACCTCAAGTCTTGGACATTCTCTTGAAGCACATAACTTTAATTTGTAAAGACTACTGAACCCAGTTATTCTGTTTTCGGTGAAAATGACAGTGCACAATAGTTGGCTTTACCCTCCTGTCAAAAGGATGAAGCATTAATAATATGATTCAGTTATTGGTGTGCCAGCCAGGCATTGGTTATCTGGTATCACGACAGGTTTACTAATGATTCCTGATGTGAGCGTCACAAAGAAAAAATTGTAAATAGCGTCAGTATTACACTTCTAAAATGCTGTTTTTCTTTAGTTACTAAATGTTCGTAATTCCATAAAAAGTTTGGAAAAGAAAAGGTCCCAGTTTTGATAATGATTATTATTTTTTACTTTTCCTACTCTGTTCTGCTAGGAAGGTTCCATTTTACTTTGCCCTTCTTGATATATGACCTTTTAAGGGGAGATTGTGCTGATTTTGTTGTGTCTTATCTAGAATGATGATTTCCATCTCACTTTTCAAACATAGATTTTGGTTCTTTGGTTTATCCATTGACCAAGAGTTTCAGTTAAAAGAGAAATGGTTGCACTTTATCCTAGAAGTGGTAAAAGTAATACTTATTTTTAAGACAGCTGATTAAGGAAAAGCCTACACAAATAGTCTCAGCTTTCATGTATAACTTGCAAGTTTTTTGTCATAATGATTCACTATCATAGGCCTTCTTTTCCATTAATGACCTTTAAAGACCACAGTTTTTGAAAATTTGGTTTCTAGTTTATAAAACTTTTTTTTTCATTATAGTAACATATTTTCACTGCAGAAAATTTGAAAATACAAAAACTATGAAGAAAAATATTTTTAAAGAAAAAAGTTTAAGGCTAGGCATGGTGGCTCACGCCTGTAATCCCAGCACTTTGGGAAGCTGAGGTGGGCAGATCATGAGGTCAAGAGATTGAGACCATCCTGGCCAACATGGTGAAACCCCATCTCTACTAAAAATACAAAAATTAGCTGGGCACTGTGGTGCGTGTCTGTAGTCCCAGCTACTTGGGAGGCTGAGGAAGGAGAATTGCTTGAACCTGGGAGGCAGTGGTTGCAGTGAGCCAAGATCGAGCCACTGCACTCCAGCCTGGGCTGGGGACAGAGCGAGACTCCTTCTCAACCAAAAAAAAAAAAAAAAAAAAAAAAAAAAAAAAAGAAAGAAAGAAAAAGGAAAGAAAAAGAAAAGAAAGTTTATTTAAAACGCTTTGCAAAAATCACAAAGTAATTATATCCTTTGGTAATACCTTAAGTTTTGTTAAGTGTTTACGTATCAGTTTGTTTTATGTGTGCCCCTTACATTTTTTATTTGCATATCTTCAGTTATGTTTAATTTGGGTTTACACCAAATATTTTATAATTTGCTTTTTTTCATTTAAGATACATCATGAACATTTGACTGCATTGTCATATATTGAAGCATTACTTTTTTTTTTTGAGACAGGATCTCATTCTGTTCCCCATGCTGGAGTGCAGTGGTGCGATCATGGCTCACTGCAGCTTCGACCTTCCTGGCTTAGGTGATCCTCCCTCTTCAGCCTCCCAGGTAGCTGAGACTATAGGTGTGCACCCTCATGCCCAGCTACTATATCATATTTGTTTTGTAGACACAGCGTTTTACCCATCTCTACAAAAAAATAGAGATGGTCTCAGACTCCCAGGCCCAAGCAATCCACCCATCTCAGACTCTCAAAGTGCTGGAATTACAAGTATGAGCCACCACACCTGGCCAAAACATTACTTTCAGTGATGTTGCTTAGTGATAGAGTTTCTGTTCTTTGAAGGCTATAGTAAAAGTATTTTTCTAATATGAACTAATTAGAAAAACTGTCAGTATAATGATCATATTATTTTATTATTTATTTATTTAAAATGCCATTTTTTCATATTTAAGACAAATGCTTATTCAGCACTATGCTAGTATTTTTGAGGATACAGAGACACACAAAACATAGTTTCTGACTTCACACATGCTTAAGATCCAGTGAGGGAAACAGACATGTACCAACTGTTCTGTATCAAGAACCAATGGCGAGGAGAGATGAAAAGGGGACCTGCTTAATGTGGACTCCAGAGTTCTGCCCACATCTTGTTTTCAGAGCAGGTGGACAAGTGGTCAATGTTCAGGCCTTTTGCTTTAACCTTATTTATATGTACACAGCACTGTAGAGCACCAGGTAGAGTAGTAGACACAAAACTGAAACCAGTAGAGAAAACAGTTGGGTGTGGAGGTTAGAAGGGAGAGCTGGGTATTGACATACTGGTATAGTTGCCTTAGAAGTGAGAATATTCATAAAGATGCAGTACCATTTTCCTCTGGGGCACCACCTCTTTTTTCTTACGTTTCAGATCCCTGGCCATGTGTCTGAAGGTTTTTTAGAGAAATGATTGTTATTTGTAAATATCTCATACACAGAAACACTTCCTTTTTTAAGCAAATAAAAGTCATAAAATCAAAAAAATGTCCACAGTATGATTGATTTTAGTTATACATAATTTGAATATTGGAGCAATTTTGATGCTGCATTAATATGAAATTCTATATGTGATAAACAGTGTTAGACTTTTAGGAATGTATACTTTTAGTTTGGTAGAGCTCATGGATTTTTCAGATGTATAGAGTACTTAACCCAAAGAGTTCTTTCTCTAGCTGTAATTATAATTCTTCTGATTATAAATGCATTATAAAAAATGGAGGAAGGAAGAAGAGGAGGGAGATAAGAAAGGAGGGAGAGAGAAAAGAAAACCTTTCTGGGCATATGTAGGGGAAGCAGCAGGCTTGACCTTCAAATGCCAGAGATATGTAGGACCCAGGGTGACACATGAAATCTGAACAATATATTTGTGATGGCCCCTTCCAGGAACCTATGGAAAATGGACACTCCCATTTTAGCATGTACAATTGCTATGATTTGTAATATAGACAAAGAAAGTGACTTCTGTTAGCAGGAGCCTTTCTTGTGATTGATGAGGTGATGGCTGTATAATGTAGAATATAATAACGTTGCTTCATTGCTTTAGTCTGTGTTTCTTCAAACTGTAACTTGAAAAACGGATTAGTTTTAAAAATGGAAATGGCTCAGGAGACTCCAGAGTATTTAATGCTTTTCACACTTGGGACTGGAGAGGAATTTAATTATATAAATTATTTTTAAAATTCATTAAGTTTCTACTTGCCTCTAACGAGAGTGGCATACTTAGAGAAATGCGTACATATAGACCTTCTCAGTTTAAAACCTTGGATATATTCTTATAAGTAGAAGATAGCCTAGAAATAATGAGAAAGCATATGAACACAGATGTGGAATATAGAGGTGACCAGAAAGACTATGTTCATAGTTGTTAGCTTATGGGAATTGCAAAGGGTTTTAGTGTCAGACCTGAATTAGTGGATGTTCTTTTAAATTATTGTTACAAGGTTCTGCTTAACCCACTGGTCTCTGGAACTCTTACCTCACATTGTGTGGAGTCTACCTTGGCTCCTATTTATCCTTCAGGCTTCAGCTACAATGGCAATTAGTGAAGTCTTCCCATAAACCCCAGATTTAAGGTGTAAATTCCCACAATACTCTGTGCGGTAGCCTTGCCTTATTCTTGGGAGATATGTGTCAAGACCCCCAGTGGATGCCCGAAACCATGGATAGTACCGGATCCTATATATACTGTGTTTTTTGATCTAATAACCCAGACGGCTACTAAGATAGCTACTTAGTGACTAATGGGTGGGTTGCATGTTTGGCATGGATACAAGGGTGATACAGCAGGACAAAGGGATGACTCACATCCCAGGCAGGATGGAGCAGGACGGCATGGGAGTTCATTGAAACACTCAGATCGCAGCTAAAATTTATTGTTTATTTCTTGAATTTTTCATTCAGTACTTTCAGACCAAGGCTGACTGTGTGTAACTGAAACCATGGAAAATAAAATGTCAGATAAAGAGGAACTCCTGTACTTCTCTTTTATAGTGTTTCCATGTTTGAAATTTCTTCTTCAATGTTCATCTTCCTGCAAGACTAAGTTCTCTTTGGGCTCACTCTCATTCACTGCTTTTAGCCCTAAGTATCTATTCCTTAGAACTCAGAAATGACTAGACGTTTGTCTAGTGTCATGGAAAAGTAGGCTCTTAAGAAACAGGAAACCTGTACTCTATAAGTTTATGCAAAAGAAGAAATTCATCAAAAGAGGCTGTGTCTCTTACACACACACACACACACACACACAGACAGAGAGAGAAACAGACAGGGACATTCTAGGACAGCACTTACAGTGTTTACAGTGCAGGCTCGGAAGACAGATTGACTGTGTTCACATCCCAGGTCTGTCACTTACCAGCAGTGTAACCTTGGCCAAGTTACGTAACCTTTCAATACTTTAGCTTCCTACCTATAAAATGGGAATAATAATAGCACCTACTTCAAAGGTTATGAGGAGTGAGTTAAAACATATAGCATATAATATAATATATGTATATAATAATGATAATAATTCTAAAATAACAGTTTTAGTCAGTGTTTCTATTTCTTTCTTTTTTTTTTTTTTTTTTTTTTTGAAAAGTTAAAAATTCCTTAATTTTTTATTCCTGGTACCACTACCACAATTTACAGGGCAATATACCTGATGTAATGAAAAGAAAAAGCTACAACAGATAAAAGACCTCAGGAATGTACATCTAATTGACACTACATTGCATTAATCAATAGCTGTACTTTTTGCAAACTGTGGCTATGACAGTCCTGAACAAGAAGGGTTTCCTGTTTAAGCTGCAGTAACTTTTCTGACTATGGATCATCGCTCCTTCTGTGGCAGATTTTTACAGTTCTTCTAATGCATTTGGGACGACTGTCTCAAAGTAACCTGCAGCTTTCCTGACAACTCCTCGCTCTCTCTCCTGCTAAGAACTGTAGCCCTTTTCTGCTGCTTTTAGAAACTTCTGCTACCATATCCACCACTTCCACCACCAGATCCATAACCACCACCATAGGGACTGCCCGAGCTTCTTCCACCAAAACTGCCCCCTTTCATGGGTCCATAATTTGATTGCTGTTGTCCACTATAATTTCCAAAATCATTATAGTTCCCACCACCACCATAGTTACCACCGCCAAAATTTCCTCCTTCATTGTAACCATCATATCCTCCACCACCGCCACCACATCCACCACCTTGGTTTCCATATCCTGGTCCACCACCACCATAGCCCCCTCTACTACTATAACCAGGACCCCCGCCATAGTTGCCACCATCACCAAATCCATTATATCCACCATCACCTCCTCCATAACTACCTCTGCTGCCACCAACTCCACCACCATAACCTCCTCTTCCACCAAAGTTTCCACCACGGCCAAAATTACCTCCACCACCTCCAAAGTTTCCTCCACGACCCATAAAATTGCCAGATCCACCTCCACGACCTCTCTGTGATCCAGCAGACTGCATCTCTTGTTTAGAAAGGGTCTTTTTCACTTCACAATTATGCCCATTAATAGTATGGTATTTCTGAACAACAATTTTATCAACTGTATCATGATCATCAAAAGTTACAAAAGCAAATCCTCTCTTTTTTCCACTCTGCCTGTCTTCCATAACTTCTATGGTTTCAATCTTGCCATACTTTTCAAAGTAGTCTCTCAAATTATACTCTTCCGTATCTTCTTTAATACCACCAACAAAAATTTTCTTCACCGTTAGATGGGCACCAGGCTTTACAGAATCCTCTCTAGAAACAGCTGTCTTTGGTTCCGCTACACGCCCATCAACCTTGTGTGGTCGAGCACACATAGCTGCATCCACCTCTTCAACACAAGAGTAAGTCACAAAACCGAAGCCTCTGGAACATTTGGTTTGGGGATCTCTCATTACCAGACAATCTGTAAGTGTGCCCCATTTCTCAAAATGTTCTCTTAAACTATCATCTGTAGTTTCAAAGCTCAGACCAGCAATAAACAGTTTTCTCAACTGCTCTGGTTCCTTTGGATCATGGCCCTCCATTTTGAGACCGGACTCGCCTCTTCCAACTCGAGTTCAATATCCAGTGTTTCTATTTCTTCTTCTTGTCTCATTCCTATGCCTCTTCCACAGAAAAAATAGAAGAGTTTTGGCTTTTCCTGCTGTAGACTTGTTTTTTTGAGATGGCTCCAACGGAGCCAGAGGATAATAGATTCAAATGGGGTTGGGCACAGTGGTTCACGCCTGTAATCCCAGCACCTTTGGGAGGCCGAGGTGGGTTGATCATGAGATCAGGAGTTCAAGACCAGCCTGGCCAAGAGGGTGAAACCCTGTCTCTACTAAAAATACAAAAAATTAGCCAGGCGTGGTGGCAGGCACCTATAATCTCAGCTGCTCGGGAGGCTGAGGCAGAGAACTTCTTGAACCTGGGGGGCAGAGATTGCAGTGAACTGAGATCGCGCAATTGCACTCCAGCCTGAGCAACAGAGCAAGACTTCGTCTCAAAAAAAAAAAAAATATGATTCAAATGGTTAGTTTAGCATTATTTTATATTTCAATCCAGATACCATTTTATGAATATGTTTTAAAATGTTAATAAATAAAGAGCAGAATTTGAGGAATTGATATATAAACTATAATGAAAACCTACTTGTAAAGACTTAAGGAGCTTGCTGCTTTAATGAAGAATTGAAGAAATTAGTAAAGAATTTATTTAGTGTTTTGACAGAGCCAAAATAAAATCAGTTTCATTGTTGAAGAAACACAGTTTAACATAAAGTTGTAGATAGACTATTAAAGAGTAAAGAGTGCTGTATCAGTTAAGTGAGTACTGTCTTCTAGATTTTCATGTATTCAAGGATGAGAGGGGCAAATTAACAGTTAAACATACAAATTATGACCAGGCATGGTGGCTGATGCCTATAATCCCGGCCAGCACTTTGGGAGGCCGAGACAGGTATATAACTTGAGCTCAGGAGTTTGACACCAGTCTGGGCAACATGACAAAACCCCGTCTCTACCAAAAATACAAAAATGAACCTCGCATGGTAGTGTGTGCCTGTGGTCCTGGCTACTTGGGAGGCTGAGGTGGGAGGACTGCCAGAGCCCACAAGGTGGAGGTTGCAGTGAGCCAAGATCGCACCTCTGCACTTCACCCTGGGTGACAGAGTGAAACCCCATCTCAAAAAAAAAAAGCTGATTCACTTATTCTGTTTTCTAGATACACACAATCTATAAAAACTAAACTAAATCTATGAAAATAAACCATAGCCTTGGCCTTCAGATAGCTGACAGTTATTTATGTTTAACAATGTATATGGTATTTATGAACAGCTTTTGTGCCCCAGAATATGTTTTACTGTGAAATGTACAGATATTGATTATCTAGAAGAGCGTTGTAAATGCCATTTATATTTACAAACAAGTAGACAGTTTGATTTTTTTTTTTTTTTTTAGGGATCCCCTTCCTTAAGCCAAGGAGCCGCTTTGGCATTAAGCTAGATCTCACCACTTTCATGGAGCCTTCCCTTACTGCTGTAGATCTCATGAGGTAGAAGAAGTAATAAGATGGACTGCTGTTCTAAGTCTTGGTCTAATGGAAAAGGACTAGTCTGTAACATTGGTTGTGTTGATGTAGTTATATTAAACAGTTTATTGGGGAA
The DNA here is from genome assembly GCF_001604975.1 of Cebus imitator. Taxonomy (NCBI): domain Eukaryota; kingdom Metazoa; phylum Chordata; class Mammalia; order Primates; family Cebidae; genus Cebus; species Cebus imitator. Next base: position 6,258,607 of record NW_016107347.1, on the reverse strand, counting down.
AGTCACCGAGTTGTCTCACAAACATCATTGTAAGGAAGAGAAGTGAAACATGGTCATGCACATTCTTTGCCTTTAAGGAAAACAGATGTTTGCAAGATTATAGCATCTATGGATGTGATTTCAAGGCTAGAGAGTTATAAAAGAAAAATAATGAGAATAAATTCTTACGGGTGTACAAAATGCTCTGAACAGCTCAGGTTTCTTAAAGGATGTGCATGATTAATAGATGAAAGGAGCACATAATCATCACTCAGTTATACAGTGCTAAGACTTTAAGAAATAAACATTTAAGAATTTTCTTTTCAAAGGCCAAAGTTTAAAAGGAGTTAAGATACCTCAGAGAGCACAAAGAGCTTTTAAGGTTGTATTTGGAGCAAGAGCAACAAGATGGAAGAGATAGTTCACTCTCTGAAGAAGATATTCTTAATGCCTGTTAACAAGTAAAATCCAACCTATGCCATTCTTAACTTTGCTTCTATAATCCTGCAATAGCAAAAGGTAAAATAAACAACTTGAAACAGAGAAAATTAAACAAACAAAGAAGATGAGAAGGTGGAGTATCATTCACTTTAAGTGAATTGAAATTTTCAAGACTCAAATGAATTGTCTCCCAGGAGTTGATGGACTCAGGTATAATCTTAGGGTTATTGTCGGTATTTTTTTTGCAAAATCACTGAGAATATGGGTTAAGTACTTGGAGACAGGAGAGAGACAAATGTCCCAGTTTTCAAAAAGGAATAAAATATATTGCAGAAACCCAACACCAGCTCCCTACTTTAAACTGTGGTAAAATTTGAAGACATTGTAAATATATATATATATATATATGTATATATATATATATATATATATATATGTATATATATAGTGTTTATAAGAGAATGGGATGATCACCATGAATCAATATGAATTTATAAGAACAAGACATGCCAAACTGACCTAATTTTTTTTGCTTTATTTTCAGTTTTATAATTACTACTCGGTTAGAGAATAGTAAGGACATGTTGTATCTTGACTTTAGCCAAGTGATTGACAAAGTTTCCTTAACTATCCTTGTGGGGATATGAAATATTGGTAATGGGATTGATTTACAGCTCCTTGCCTGGCCATCCCCATGCCAGCATACCCAGGGTTTAGTTAAATAACAGTTACTTTATATACTGATTCCTCACAGGGAACTTGTGGTGAATATTAATTTGCATATATTCAGAAAGTATGGATTTGTAGTTATGAGGGGTTTTTTTTTAAGGACTTTTATGTTGAAACTTGAGTACCTGGATTTATTCATATGATTGAGATTTCTGTTATGGATTTTTTTCCAACCAAGCTGTATTTATAAAATACATAAATCTGTTTTTAATTTACGTATGTCACCTTGACTTATAAATTACTTAGAAGTCAAGGCATAATATTAGCATTTAGAGCAAAGTCTGGCTATGTTAAGAATGCTAACATTATGAAGAATCTTTTCTTTGTTCAATAACAACTATATTAAGCCCACTTGGATGTTTTTCATTGAAACCCTTGAAATGTCATTCCTATGAACAATCCCTAAACAAAAGGCAGATGTTCATATACAACTTGATAACACAGATATACTCAGCAATGTGTTTTTGAGTTAATGTGTCTGTTGGCCTTCTGGTAGTCCCACAGTCAGCCGCCTGTTCAAGATATTTACATGTATTTTTTAAAAATACAAATTCCCTGGAATCATATCAAAGACAGAACCATATATTTTGTCCCCTTAGGAAGTCCTTTTGGCGGTCCGTGATGACTGCTGCATTCAGTATATTTTATTATTAATTGTTTCTTCTAAAAAATGTAAACCCATAGTTAACTTATTAAACTTTCATCTTTGAGATTTTTTTTTGATGCTTGTAATATTTTGTCTCTAGCCTCAAAAATGTGTGATGACTTTTTTGAATACTTGCAGATGTTTACATAAAATATCACACCTATTTATTTGTTGATTTTTGAGAGTCTCTGTCGCCCAGGCTGAAGTACAGTGGCACGATCTCATCTCACTGCAACCTCCGCCTCCCAGGCTCAAGCAGTTTGCCTGCCTCAGCCTCCAGAGTAGCTGGGATTACAGGCATGCACCACCACAAACCACTAATTTTTGTACTTTTAGTAGAGGTGGGGTTTCACCATGTTGGCCAGACTGGTCTCGATCTCCTGACCTCAAGTGATCCGCCTGCCTCAGCCTCCCAAAGCGCCGAAATTATAGGCATGAGCCACCGCACCTGGCTAAAATATCACACTTACAAAATTGTCCCTCACACTTTTCTTTGCAATGATTCATGTTGGTATTACATCCAGAATCCCAGTAGAAGGGAAGGTTGAAAAAAGAGTGCAATTCCAGCCATGGCCTCTCAGTCTTAAGATCTTGTAGGTCCTTAAAACAAGAATTGAGTTGTTTCAGTTATTTTCCTTGCCCATTATGCTGTATTTATGATTTTATTATGGCTTTGTCCTTAATTATATCTAATTTAATGGATGTTATTTTATAGATTAAAATGCAATCTGAGTTTTTAGCGTTTTATAGTTATCTTTGTAAGTTATACCATATCTAACAGTAAAGTTTCAAGAAAAAAAAAAAAAAAAGGAAATCATGAGTTAATAAAACAAAATGTTGAGTCAGATTGTCTTTTTAAATTATTCGTGTATTATCTTTTATCCAAATTAAGTCTTTTTCTGGAAACATGTTGTATAGCAGATTTTTCGATATTGGAGCCTACATTATGTTATTTTTAAGTGGGGAGAAAACAATGATGCATTCTCTATCCGTTCAAAAACCCTAACCAAGTTTCCCCAAATATCACAAAACACCTTTAGGCAACTATATAGCAATCTGCCAAAACTTTTGTATAACATTTACAAAACATTTGAGCCATCTCTTACCTGATTCTAAAAATACTTAATGAATTTATTATTGAGTATATTTTTGTTCAATAAGCAATGAAACTGTACAGCATTGATTATAAATTAACATGATCTTCTATCCAGTGACAGGTAGTATACTGTACTATTCTCTATTATAAATTTTAAAAATGAAATAATATGATTTTTTTTTTTTTTTTTGAGACAGAGTTTCGCTCTTGTTACCCAGGCTGGAGTGCAATGGCACGATCTCGGCTCACTGCAACCTCCGCCTCCCGGGTTCAGGCAATTCTCCTGCCTCAGCCTCCTGAGTAGCTGGGATTACAGGCACGCGCCACCATGCCCAGCTAATTTTTTGTATTTTTAGTAGAGACGGGGTTTCACCATGTTGACCAGGATGGTCTTGATCTCTTGACCTCATGATCCACCTGCCTCGGCCTCCCACAGTGCTGGGATTACATATGATTTTTATCTAAAGTAGAGTTGGGTTAGTGGGATTACCTAAACGCTTAATAGAAACAACCTCTGTGACCAGAGATTGTTCTGTGTTCATCCTGGTAAATATCTTCAGGTTTATTAAAATCACAAAGGGTCCCCCTTTCCTCAGCATCTGTTTTTGGCAAGACAAAAGAAGGACTTTTTAGAGTTTGTGTTTACTAGTTTAGGGACTGAATATGTTTGCTGAACTTTCAACACACACTGATTTCCTGCTTACATTAACATCCTCTTGCATAGGTTGTGTTCATTTATACATATGAGAAGAGCAAGGGAGGGAATTAGAAATGTAATACTATGGAATATAGTTAAAAGAATGAGTTGATCTATAGTATTTGGCTTATCTAACCTTGTCCTAAGTGTGTTGCTCTAAATAAAACAGCATACTTTAATCAACTATTTTTATTCAGTAAAATAATCTATTTTGTCTTAGCATTGATTTTTTCTAATTATCTGAAGCCTTGTCTAATGAATAATGGTTTGAACTGCTTGGATTTTCATTTTAAGTTCAACCCTTCCTATAAATTCATTGCTATCAGATTTCTGCAATCCTGTTTTTTCTGCTTAATATTTCTTTGAGAGCCCTTATATTCCTCTATTTATTTCCCATTTTCCCCACAAATAATAGAAAATCTTTGACTTTCTTATTTATTCACATTGTATCTAGGAGTCAAACAAGTGGACAGAAAATGCCTGTTCAATCTAGTGATAGGCAGAAGACCCTAAGGTAGGGCCAGTTTGGTCTTTTTGAAGATCAGAAAGATGGCCAAGCATAGGTGGAGCAGTGTTTGAGAATGGGGAAGTGACCAAAATAGGATCAGAGATGGCCAGAGCAAGAACATGCAGGGCCTTGTAGGCCCTGTTCAGGATTTTAGATTTTGTTCCAAGTACAGGATATCTTGTGGGGCCCTAAACAGAGTAATTGTCAGATTTATGTTTTAAATCTTACTCTGGCTGCTAAGTGGTGGGCAGCAGGAAGGAGGCAAGAATAGATGCCAATTAGAAGGCTGGGACAGAATTCCAGATGAGGAATCAGTGGTGGCTTAGATTCGGGTGGTGGCAAAGGAAATGGAGAGAAGTCAAACATGTCTTGGAATAACTGACAAAAGTTGCTGATGGGTTGAATCTGGATGGGTAGAAGTGAAAGGAGAAATCAAGGATGATTTCTAGATTTCAAGATTGTTTTGCAGGTTGATGGCGCCTTCTACAATAGGGAAGATGTCAGGGAGGAAACACTGTGGGCAGGTAGAATTAAAAGTTCTGTTTTGGCTATCTGAAACTCGAGGTGCTTATTTGACTTCCAAATATATCTGCAATATATGTGGATCAGTTTGATGAGTTTAGAGCTTGGCAGAGGTAGATCAAGGATGGAGACATGATATGAATATGAAAGTTATCATTATGTAGATAGTATTAAAAGCCATGGGGCTAAATGAAATTACTCTGAATATTTGTCACCTTTCAGACCTGTACCTTCTCCCTCTCTTACCATGTAAAATTATTCTCACATTATTTTACAGGTACATATTTTAATTATAGTGCCTGTAAATAATCTGGTATTATTTTCTTTTTAGTAAAATATTCTGATTCCTTTATCCTGTTATAGCTAACTGGTTTAAGAGTATTCAGTTACTAGCTTCTGTATTGAAGTGAACATCTAAAAATGCATTTCTTTCTTTTTTTTGTCTTTGCTCCAGGCAAAGTCATTAATAAAGATTTACGACATTACCTAAGTCTTCAGTTTCAAAAAGGATCAATTGACCACAAACTGCAGCAAGTGATCAGAGATAATCTCTATCTGAGAACCATTCCATGTAAGTATGTGATGGAATAAAAAAAAACTGAGGCACAAATGTCCTTTCTTAACTAATTAAACATCTAAAGATAGTTTGATGGAGTATTTTACGTGAAATTGTGAGGACTAAGTTGGGAACAAGAATGAAACAAAAGCTGGATAAGAAGAAAAATTTTCAGAGAATTTGAGAGGTTTTGTTTTTAAAAGTAGAAAAACTGGGCCAGGTGCAGTGGCTCACACCTGTAATCCCAACACTTTAGGAGGCCAAGGCAGGTGGATCACTTGAAGTCAGGAGTTCGAGACCAGCCTGGCCAACATGGTGAAACTTCATCTCTACCAAAAATACAAAAATTATCCGAGTGTGGTGGTGGGTGCCCGTAATCTCAGCTACGAGGGAGGCTGAGGCAGGAGAATCACTTGAACCCGGGAAGAGGAGGTTGCAGTGAGCTGAGGTCATGCCACTGCACTCCAGCCTGGGCAACAGAGCAAGACTCTATCTCAGAAAAAAGTAGAAAGTAGAAAAACTGGAAGATTCCATATTGTGACTTTTTAAAAAAGTGATGACTAGAATTTAGGAATATATATTTACATGTTGTTAACTAGATTTTATTACTGTAAATCAATTTGTAAAACTTATGCAGTAAGAGGACTTTTTAGCCCCCAATGCCTTGTATACCAAGAACAAGTATTTTATTTGAACATTATTTTAAAATAATTTTAAAATCTGTCCCTTCCCCAACCAAAAATAAAAAAGGAAGGAAAGGAACTCTCCCTTGCTTGGGATAATTTTTTTTCTTTCCCTCCCTGCCTGCCTCCTTTTCTACCTTCCTTCAACAAATACCATTATGTAGTGGCAAAGAGTTAAGTAAAATTGAATTCAAAGTCTTGACTCTAGCATCTTACTGGCTACTTTATTTGGACAAGTTACTTAATGTTCCTGATCCTCAGAGCCTCTATATATATAGAATTAGAATAACAAGACTCACCTCAAATAGCTGTTGCTAGGATTTAAAACGAGAGCATGTATGTAAACTGCTTGGCCTAGAGTAGGCACTCAAGCAGTGTTTGTCGCCTTCTCCCATTCTAACTGGATCTCCTGCCTCTCATTTCACTTCAATTCAATTGATTTTTAAATTAAACATTTCTCAGCACTATAGGAAAGGGAAAAAAAATTTTAAAAAGTGGACATGTGATTGTTGTCCATCTATAGTTTATCCATCAAAGATTTCCACTGACAAAGTTCAGACTCCTTAGCATTGTATAAAATATTTTTTTGTTTTTTATCTGCCTTCTTATCTGTGATTTCCCCCTACAAACCTACCTTGTAGCTGCAGGTTGCTACTTTTGCCTTTATCTCAATTTGTATTTGCCTGATGTGTCTTTGTCCGTCTTACTATTCTTAAAGTCATCTCTGGATCTCTGTTTTACAAATAGTTCTGGACTTTACTCAGTAGCCAATGTGAAACTTTTAAAATTTTTATTGATGTAATCAATATCTTTAGCCTCAGTTCTGTCATGGTTTTTCTGTTTACCATATATAAGCCTTTTGTATGAAAAGCCTTTCACTATGTAGTCATTTTATTTGACCTCTCTCTTTTTAGGAAGGTTTGTAGGGATCTTTTTTTAATGGTTACCTTTATACCTTTATATAATACTCTTTGTTCCTCCTTCCCTCTTTTTTTGCTTTTGTCCCTACTATGAGTAATATTAAAATTATTTAGTCATCTCTTCTTTTTCCTTCCTTTTCTTCCATCATCTTACTTTAAGTAATATTTTTTTTACTTCTACCAAATATAAGGAAATTAGTAAACTTATTTCACTTTGTATGTGTTTTCCTTATTCTTACCCTATATATATTTTTTTATAATTGGGCTGTATCTACATTGGCTAAGCAAACAGCCATTCCATTACTGTACTTTCCTTCTTTATAATCATTACTTATCTTTTTTTCTGTGGGTAAATACATATTTATTATAACCACCAATCCTTATGTTGTTAATTTTCATTAACTGTAGTTGTCTAAAGCTGTTTCTTTGCTCGATATCCCAGCAAAGACTCACAGGATAATCGTAGGAGTTGTTTGTGGCCTTTATACTTTGATGTTTGTTTGGATGGATATAAAAGTTTTGACTCTTATTTTCATTCCTCGACTATCTAAAATATATTAAGCAATTATCTAATTATTTTCTGGCAAAGCATTGCTCTTAAAGAGTTTGGTAGCAATCTAATTTTCATTCCTTTGTAAGTAACTTTTTTTTTTCCTGTATGGGATGTCTCATTTTTAGTTTTATAGCTCTAGAGCTTCCTCTTGCCTTGTTAAAACAAGATAATAAAAATATGTACTTGTACTTTCTAAGATAGGCCTTTATTTTACTGCCCTCTGCCACTTTCACTTAAGTTTTTCTTTTAATTTTATTGTTCGAGTTTTGCAGTTTCCTTAGTGTGAGGTTTTGTCCTATAAGGGAGTTAAAATTTATTTTGTTTCAGTTCAGCAAAATTTTGTTTCAGTTTAGCTGTAGCCCTTTTAGATCTCAACAGGACCTCTTATACACAAATTGAAGTATCCAGAGCTCCCTCTAGGAACCTAGACGCAATGACACACCAGTAGCAGTTAGCATACTGAAGGGTCCCATCTTGTCTCTGAATATCATACTTTCCTAAAAAGTTTGATGTCTCCTTGGAGATAATTCTGCTTCTAGGTCTGGGACAAGGAAAGTACAAGATGAACTTTGGAGCATCTAAGTGTACCAGAAAGTATATAGTGTTTAAAAAATTATATAGACATATCAGAAGGACATAGAAGCCACCTAGAAGAGGTGCTTACTGGCAAAAATCTGAGACAGTTTGAGCAACGACATTGAAAAAAGAGGGCATTTCTACCATTGACAGATATTGAGCTGAAGATAAAACAGGACTGTGATCCCTGAGAGAAGAAGAAAGGAGACCACACACAGAGGAATCCTATTATTTCCTCAACTTTCTGCTTAGAGACACTTTCTGGACCACAGCACAGGGAGGCAGAGCTTAGGCAGAATACAATGGACTCAGAGTTGAAGAGACAGAAATCTCAGTTCAGGAAGCTTGAGATATCTAGAATTTGCAGGACAGAATGTCACAGAGGAGAGAGCTATGAAATAAAAAAGCTCAAGCAATCTGTAAAGGCACCCCCTTAAGTGTACTGAATACTAAGCCGAGAATGTGTAGGATCTGACTCTTTAAGGTTAGACCAAAAACTCTCTGAGAGTTGTAAGTTTAATAATTCTCAGAGCTTACCCAGAGCCAGGAGACATTTGAGTTCTGACTAGCTTGGTGGAGGAATCCCATAACAGTCCTGCCTTACTAGCAGGGCTAAAATAGCCAAGGATAAAGCTCTTCTAGGCCTGCTTTAACAAAGCTTAATTGAACAGGACCCCAAAGGATCAAGTGAATATGCATGCAACATAACTACTAGCAAAAAAGAAAGAAAAAAGGAAAGAAGTTAATCAATACTCTTTAAAGAAAGACAACAGCCACGAGCGGTGGCTTACACCTGTAATGTCAGCACTTTGGGAGGCCAAGGTGGGCAGATCACGAGGTCAAGAGATCAAGACCATCCTGGCCAACATGAGGAAACCTTGTCTTTACTAAAAATACAAAAATTAGCTGGGTGTGGTGGTGCACACCTATAGTCCTAGCTACTTGGGAGGCTGAGGCAGGAGAATCACTTGAACCCATGAGGTGGAGGTTGCAGTGAGCCAAGATCACACCACTGCACTCCAGCCTGGTGACAGAACAAGACTGTGTCAAAAAAGAAAGAAAGACAACAAAATGGAAACATTGTGTAATAAAATATTCAAAATGTCCAGCATCTAATAAAAAATTACTAGACATGTAAAAAAGCAGGAAAATGTGACCCATAATCAAAAGAAAAGTCAGCTCATAGAAAAAAGAAACAGAAATGACACATGATGGCATTACTATACCAGGAATTTTAGTTATTAGAAATATGCTCAAGGATTTAAAGAACAATGTCAACATAATGAAGAGAAAAATTATATATATAAATATTCATATGTGCGTGTGTGTGTGTGTGTGTGTGTGTGTTTATACATATATGAATTAAATGGAACCTTAAAATTCACTGAATAGACTTTAACAGGAAATTCAAAACTGGAGAAGAAAAGATCAGTGAACCACATAGCAATATAAACTAATATCAAACTGAAACACAGAGAAGATAATAGCTAAAAAAGTAAACCTTTTTTTGTTTTTTTTTTTTTTTTAAAAAAAATTAAAATTTTTTTTTTTTTTTTCCTTTTTTTTTTTTTTTTTTTTTTTTGGAGGAACCAAATGACAGTGGGGAGGGGAAGGATTTCTACCATGAAGTACCAGTATCATAACTAGTACTAGATTGACCCTCTTGTCATAAGCAACTAGAAATTGGACAAGGAATATGTAACAGCTATTTTTAGATATTGAAATATAGGCAGATCAAGGCTAAGATACATTTATATTTACTGACAGCAAACTATGAAGCCAAAGTGGAGGAAAGAGAAAAAATACTTAAAGAAATAGTGACTGAAATTTTTCTAAATTTGTTGAAAATAAGCGCACAGATCTAAGACACTCAATAGACCCTAAGCAGAAGAAACATGAAAAAAAACATACTAAAGGACATCATAATTCAATTATAGAAAAATAGTTATAAAAAGAAAATGATGCTGGGCATGCTGGCGTGTGCCTGTAATCTCAGCAGGAAGCTGATGTGGGAGGATCACTTGAGCCCAGGAGTTCAAATCCAGCCTGGGTAACATAGTGAAACCCCGTCTCTAAATAAAATAAAGTAAAAATTTTTGAAAAAGAAAATCCAAAGGGCAGACAGGGAAAAAAAAGGTAAATTATATGCAAGGGAAGGAAGAATGACTGCAGAAGCCACAGAAACAGTAAAAGCCAGAGTCCATCAAATAACATCTTCATATGCTGCAAGGACAAAAAAAAATGCCAACCTGATTTCTATATACAATAAAAATATCCTTCAAAAATGAAAGAGAAATAAAGAATTTTTTAGACAAAAAAGTAAAAGATGTTTTTGGCAGCAGATGTCCACTGTAAGAAATATTAAAGATTGGACAAAACACACAACAAACAAAATGAAATATTAAAGGAAATTCTTCAGATAGAAGGGAAATGATACCAGAGCAATAGAAGAACTAAAAGGAAAATAGAGAACTTTTTAATTACAGTTCAAGATTTCAACATCCCCTTTTAGTAATGAATTTTAAAATTAAGTAAAAAATCAGTAAGGTAATGGAAAACATGAACAGCATTTTCAACCAGCTTGACCTAGTTACTGTTTATTAGAACGTGCCTCTCAACAGCAGCAAAATACACATGCTTTTCTAGTGCAGATGTACAAATATAGACCATATTTTGCACCGCAAAACAAGAACTGATAAATTTAAGAGGATTTAGACTTAAATAATATAAAACATGTTATAAAACATGTTATCTGGCCATAATGGAATTAAATTAGAAATTATTAACCAAGGCAGGAGGATTGCTGGAGGCCAGGAGTTTGAGGAGTTTGAAACCAGCCTGGACAACATACCAACACCCCGTCTCTACAAAATAAATTAATTTTTAATTAGGCAGGCAAGGTGGCATGTATCTGTAGTCCTGGCTACTCAAGATGCTCAGGCAGGAGGATTCCTTGAGTCCAATAATTTGAGGCTATAATCATGTCAAGAGTGAGACCCTGTCTCTTAAATAAGTAAAAATTTAAAAAGATGCCCTGATATCAATATATTTCTCTTCCTAGCTGAAAGAGAAGATAGTGCTAATGCACACTCGCTTAAATTNACCTTGTTAATAAGCTAATACATGCATAATATGAAACATTTGGAAGCAGACTATTTCTATTGTACCTCTATCAAATTTACAAATCATCACCTAGAAATTTAAAAAAATAAAGAGAGAAAGAAATTACTAACAGATATTCAGAAATTAATAATTAATAGCACACTTCTAAATAAACTTTGAGTTAAAGAATAAATCACAAAGGAGATTACAAAATATTACACATATCAACCAACTAACAAATTGAACCATATCAAACACAATATATAAAAATGTGCAGGATGTAGCTAGAGTAGTATTTAGATGGAAACTTACAGTATTAAATACTTATATTAGAAAATAATGAAGATTTCAAATTAGTGAACTAAACTTCTACCTTAAAATATTTAAAAGAAGGAGAAAAATAAACTTAATTTAAGCAGAAGGAAGAAAGCAATAAAGAGCAGAAACCAGTGAAATAGAAAATAGAAAAAAAATCAGTGAAATCCAAAGCTTGTTCTTTGAGATCAATACAATTGGTAAACCTCTAGCTAGACTGCTTTGGAAGAAGTTAAACACAATTTGATGCTATCAGGAGGCCAGGTGCAGTGGCTCATGCCTGTAATCCCAGTGCTTTGGGAGACTGAGGCCAGGAGGATTGCTTGAGTCCAGGAGTTTGAGACAAGTCTGGGCAAATAGTGAGACCTTGTCTCACTACAAAGCAAAACAATATCAGGAATGAAAGAGGTGATATCACTAAAAATCCTATAGATATTAAGTATATAAGTGTATGATAAAGAATATTCTCTTTTTTTGAGATGGAGTCTCACTCTGTCACCCAGGTCCTGGAATTCATTGGTGTGATTGTAGTTCAAGTTCCATTTCTTCCATCTTCTGGGCTCAAGTTATCCTCTTGCCTCAGCCTTCTCAGTAGCTGGAACTACAGATACGTGGCACCATGCTGAGCTAATTTTTATTTTTTATTTTTAGTAGGGACAGGGTCTTGCTATGTTGCCCAGGCTGGTCTCAAACTCTTGAACTCAAGTGATCCTCTGGGCTTTGCCTCCCAAAATATTGGAATTACAGATGTGAGACCCCACACCCAGCATAAGAAGGAATATTCTGAATAACTTTATGCCAATAAACTCAACAACTTAGATGAAATGGCCAAATTCGTTAGAAGACAAAAAGTACTAATGTTCACTCAAGAAGAAATAGGTGAGCTGAATAACTCTTTATTTATTAAAGAAATTAATTTTTCATTTTTAACTTTTTTATAAAGAAAACTTTAGTGGGGAGGGGTAGGCACCATTCTGCTGTTTGGTCAACTCAACTATTCTAGCATGCGGGCTTTGGAGAGTCCAAAAGGTTCGGATGAGAGAGAGTCCCCCTAGCAGTGCAACACAGCGGCTTTACCAGATTATGGTGAGACTGTTGCTTTAAGCAGCCTGGATCACTTCCTCCTCACTGGGCAGAGCCTCCCACCTGGGCCTTTCAGCCATGCCCACCAGCACATACTGTGGACACAGCTCTGATCTCTCCCCGTGATAGAGTGACCCGGGGAGGGGAGGGCTGCCACCTGGATTGGATAGATGGCTCAACCATTTCAGCCTGCAGACTTTGGAGGGTCCAAGCTCATGGACAGAAGCGGTTCTCCGGGACACAGCTGTTTTTTTGAGGCATGGCCAACTTTCTTTAAGCAGAACTGCAATCCGCTCCTTGTCTCAGCTGGTCCTCACAGCTGGCTCTTCCCAGCCAGCGCCTCCAGCTGCCACCCATGTTCTATGGAACTGATGGAGCTCCAATTTCTCCCTAGGACAGAGTGCCTGAGGGGCAGGTAAGCTGCTATCTTGGCTGTTTAGGCTCATCAACAGGTCCAGCCTGTGGGCCTTGGAGACCCCCAGACCAATCAGGGCTGAAGGGATCCTCAACACAACACAGCTGCTCTACCAAAAAGCAGCCACACTGCTTCTTTAAGGAGGTCCCTGATCCCATTCATCCTAACTGTGTGAGACCTCCCAGCTGGGGTCTCCAGCCACCTCCTACAGGTACATTCAGGCTGGCAATAGGTCAGTACCCACCTGGGACAGAGCTTCTAGAGGAAGGAGCAAGCTGCCATCCTTGCTGTTTTGCAGCCTTCACGGGTGATACCTCCAGGTACAGAAGAACCAAGGCAACTAGGGTCTGGAGCAGACCCCCAGTATACCACAGCAGCCCTATGAAAGAGTGGCCAGACTGTTAAAAGAAAAACATTAACAACAAAGAAAAACCGCAAAAACCCCATCCAAAGATCAGCAACCTCAAAGATCAAAGGTACATAAGCCCACAATGATGGGAAAGAATCAATGCAAAAAATGCTGGAAACTCAAAAAACTAGAGTGCTCTTTTTTCTCCAAATGACGGCATCACCCCTCCAGCAAGGTCTCAGAACCAGACTAAGCGTGAGATGACTGAAATGACAGAAATAGGCTTCAGAACGTGGGTAATAATGAACTTCACTGAGCTAAAGGAGCACATTGTTATCCAATGCAAAGAAGCTAAGAATGATCATAGAACAATACAGGAGGTGACAGCCAAAGCCATTTTAGAAAGGAACATAACCCCTTGTTAGAGCTGAAAACACACTACAAGAACTTCACAAGTATTAATAGCAGAATAAACCAAGCAGGGGAAAGAATCTAAAAACTGGAAGACTGGCTTCTTAAGGCAGGCAGAAAGAATAAAGAAAAAAGAATGAAAACGAATGAAGAAAATCTATGAGAAATAGGGGATTATATAAAGAGACCAAATCTATGACTGATTGGGGTACCTGAAAATGATGGGGAATATGGAACCGAGTTGGAAAACATACTTTAGGACCTCACCCAGAAGAATTTCCCCAACGTAGCAAGATAGGCCAAGCCAACATTCAAATTCAGGAAATGCGGAGAACCCCGGTAAGATACTCCATGAGATCATCACCAGGACAATTAATAATCAGATTCCCTAAGGTTGAAATGAAAGAAAAAATGTTAAGCACAGGCAGAGAGAAATGTCAGGTCACATACAAAGGGAAGCCACTAGATGAACAGTGGACCTCTCTGTGGAAACCCTGCAATCCAGAAGAGATTGGGGCCAGTATTCAACAGTTCTGACCCAGAATTTCATATCTGGCCAAACCAAGCTTCATAAGCAAGGGAGAAATAATATCCTTTACAGACAAGCAAATACAGAGGGAATTCATTACCACTAGACCTGCCTTGCAAGAGCACCTGAAGAAATTACTAAATATGAAAAGTTATTACCAGCCACTACAAAAACACATTGTAGTGCACAGACCAGTGACACTATGAAGCAACCACCATAAACAAGTTTGCAAAATAGCCAGCTAGCATCTTGATGACAGGATCAGATTCACACATAACTATGCTGTCCTTAAATATAAATGAGCTAAATGCTCCAATTAAAAGAAACAGAATAGCAAGCTGTATAATTAATCAAGACCTGGGCCAAGCACAGTGGCTTACACCTGTAATCCCAGCACTTTGGGAGGCCGAGGCAGGTGGATCACGAGGTCAAGAGATTAAGACCATCCTGGCCAACATGATGAAACCCCGTCTCTATTAAAAATAGAAAAAAAAAATTAGCTAGGCATGGTGGTGCACGCCTATAGTCCCAGCTACCTAGGAGGCTGAGGCAGGAGAATCGCTTGAACACGGGTGGCAGAGGTTGCAATGGGCTGAGATTGTGCCAATGCACTCCAGCCTGGTGACAGAGCAAGACTCCATCTCAAAAAAAGGAAAAAAAAAAAAAGAATAAAGACCCATCGATATATTGTCTTCAAGAGATCAATCAAGTGTTCAATTCAACAATAAGAGTCAACTACCCTAAATATATATGCTCACAATACAGGAGCACACAGATTCATAAATTTCTTTTTTTTTGAGTTGGAGTCTTACTCTGTCGCCCAGGCTGAAGTACAGTGATACAATTTTGAATCACTGCAGCTTCCACCTCCTGAGTTCAAGCGATTCTCCTGCCTCAGCCTCCTGAGTAGCTGAGACTATAGGTGCCCATGACCATACCTGGCTCATTTTTTGTATTTTTTTACTAGAGACGGAGTTTCACCATGTTGGCCAGGCTGGTCTCGAATTCCTGGCCTCAAGTGTTCTACCCACCTTGGCCTCCTAAAGTCCTGTGATTACAGGTGTGAGCCATTGTGCCTTCCCATAAAGCAAGTTCTTAGGGACCTTCAAAGAGACATAGACTCCCACACAATAAAAGTGGGAGACTTTAATAACCACTGACAATATTAGACAGATCATAGAGGTGGAAAATTAACAAAGTTATTCAGGACCTGAACTCAGCTCTGGATCAAGAGGGCCTGATGGATATCTACAGAACTCTCCACCCCAAAACAGCAGAATATACGTTCTTCTCATTGCTGCACAGCACTTACTCTAAAATTCATCACATAATCGGAAGTAAAACATGCCTCAGAAAATGCAGAACAACTGAAATCATAACAGTTTCTGAGACCACAGTGCAATCAAATTAGAAATCAAGATTAAGATTCACTCAAAAATTAGCCAAGTATGATGACATACACCTGTAGTCCCAGCTACTCAGTGGGCTAAGGCAGGAGAACCGCTTGAACCCACAAGGTGGAGGTTGCAGTGAGATGAGAGTGCGCCACTGCACTCCCATCTGAGCGACAGAGTGAGACTTCATCTAAAAAGAGACAGAGAGAGAGAAAGAGAGAGAAAGAAAGTAAGTTAGTTCACTCAAAACCCCACAGAGAGAGAAAGAAAGTTCATTCAAAACCACACAACCACATGGAAATTGAACAACCTGCTCTTGAATGACTCTTGGGTAAATAATGAAATTAAGACAGAAATCAAGAAGTTATTTGAAACCAGTGAGAACAAAGAGACAACATACCAGAATCTTTGAGATACAGCTAAAGCAGTGTTGAGGGAAATTTATAGTACTAAATGCCCACATCAAAAAGCTAAAAAGACCTCAAGTTAGCAACCTAACACCACAACTAAAAGAACTAGAGAACCAAGCGCAAACAAACCCCAAAGCTAGAAGAAGACAAGAAATAAACAAGATCTGACTGGGCACAGTGGCTCACGCCTGTAATCCCAAGCACTTTAGGAGGCTTGAGGTGGGCAAATCGCCTGAGGTCAAGAGTTTGAGACCAGCCTAGCCAAATGGTGAAACCCCATCTCTACTAAAAATACAAAAAATTAGCTGCGAGTGGTGGCGTGTGCCTGTAATCCCAGCTACTTGGGAGGCTGAGGCAGGGAGAATCGCTTGAACCCTGGAGGCGGAGTTGCAGTGAGCCTAGACCGCGCCACTGCACTCCAGCCTGGACAACAGAGCAAGACTCCGTCTCAAAAAACAAAACAAAACAAAACAACAACTGAATAACCAAGATCAGAGTTGAACTGAAGGAGATAGAGACATGAAAAGCCCTTCAAAAAACTCGGTGAATCCAGGAGCCAGGTTTTTGAAAAAAATAATAAAATAGACTGCCAGCTAGACTAGTAAAGAAGAAAAGAGAGAAGATTCCAACAAACACAATCAGAAATGATAAGGGTGAATATCACCACTGACCCCACAGAAATGCAAACAGCCATCAGAGAATACTATAAACACCTTTATGCAAATAAACTAGAAAATCTAGAAGAAAATGGATAAATTCCTGGGCACATACACCCTCTCAAGTCTGAACCAGGAAGAAGTTGATTCTCTGAAAAGACCAATAGCCAGTTCTGAAATTGAGACAGTAATAAATAGCCAACCAACCACAAAAAAAATCCCAGGATCAGATGGATTTACAGCTGAATTCTACCAGAGGTACAAAGAGGAGCTAGTACCATTTCTTCTGAAGTGATTCCAAACAATTGAAAAGGAAGGACTCCTTCCTAACTCATTTTATGAAGCCAGCATCATCCTGATACTAACACCTGGCAGAGATACAACAAAGAAAGAAAATTCAGGCCAATATCCATAATGAACATCCATGTAAAAACCCTTAATAAAATACTGGCAAACCAAATCCAACAACACCTCAAAAAGATTACCCACCAAGATCAAGTCAGCTTCATTCCCAGGATGCAAGGCTGGTTCATGTACACAAATCAATAAATGTAATTCATCACATGAACAGAATTAAAGACAAAAACCACACGATTATCTCAGTAGATGCAGAAAAGGCATTCGATAAAATTCAACAACTCTTCATGTTAAAAATTCTCAATAAACTAGGTGTTGAAGGAACATACCTCAAAATAGTAAGAGCCATTTATGACAAACCCACAGCCAATATCATACTGAATGGGCAAAAGCTGGAAGCATTCTCCTTGAAAACCAGCACAAGACAAGGATGCCCACTTTCACCACTCCTATTCAACATAGTTTTGGAAGTTCTGACCAGGGCCATCAAGCAAGAGAAAAAGAAGGCGTATTCAAATAAGAAGAGGAAGTCAAACTATCCCTGTTTGCAGATGACGATGACATAATTTCCTATATCTAGAAAATTCCACTGTTTCTGCCCAAAATCTTCTTAAGCTGATAGGCAACTTCAGCAAAATCTCAGGATACAAAATCAATATGCAAAAATTGCTGGCATTCCTATATACCAGTAATAGGCAAGCTGAGAGCCAAAATCCAGAATGAGCTCCCATTCGCAATTGCTACAAAAAAGAATAAAATACTAGCAATACAGTTAACAAGGGAAATGAATGACCTCTTCAAGGAGAACTACAAACAGCTGCTCAAAGAAATCAGAGATGATGACACAAACTAATGGAAAAACATTCCATGCTTATGGATAGGAAGAATCAATATCATCAAAATGGCCGTACTGCCCAAAGTAATTTATAGATTCAATGCTATTCCCATTAAACTGTCATTGACATTCTTCACAGAATTAGAAGAAACTATTTTGAAATTCATTTGAAAGAGAAAATCAAATGTTCTCACTTATAATTGGGAGCTGAATGATGAGAACACATGGACACATTGGCGGGGAACAACGTACATTGGGACCTGTCAGAGGGTTGAGGGTGGGAGGAAGGAGAGATCAGTAAGAATAGCTAATGGATGCTGGGTTTAATACATAGGTAATAGGATGATCTGTGCAGCTAATTGCCATGGCACATGTTTATGTAACAAACCTGCACAACCTGCACATGTACCCTGAACTTAAAAGTTAGAAAAAAAGAAAACTTTAGGCCCAGATAATACTGGCAAATTGTTCTGAACATTTAAGAAAGAAATAATACCAATTCTACACAAACTCTTCTAGAAAATTAGGATTTTGTGTTGTAAGCATGATTCTGATTCTAAAATCAGACAAAAAATATTAAAAGGAAATGTTAAGCAAAAAATTTTCTTGAACATAAGACTTAAAAATTCTCAACAGTATTTTAGCAAATCAACATATATACCAATATATAAAAGGATAATACATTATGACCAAGTGGAGTTTGTTTTAGGAATGCCAAGTTGGTATAACATTCAAAAATTAATGTAGTAGTATTAGAAAACAAAAACCAATTGATCTTTTCAATAGATGCAGAAAAATTATTTGGCAAAATTCAACTCCCATTCATGATAGAATCACTCAGAAAACTAGTCTGCCATTTACTACCCATTGTCTCTTGGCTATAAATCTACATTTTTCCCTGCTTGCGATACTGTAACATTTGTCTACTGTCTGCTAGCACATTGTTAAGCTTTCAATAGAGGGCACAGGAGGGATACTGGAGAAAGAAGAAAGTTCTTTTCCTGGTTCCAGTGTATCTTTTTCTTTTTGCTCCTGTTATCCAAAAAGACAGCCAGCAAGTTTCAGCAGTACCCTAGCAGTCAGCTTCCCAGTGACAAGTTCAGTGGTACACCTGCAAGAGAAATCCTAGCAGCAATTTCAGCAACACCCTCGTAGGTGATTCCATGAGTACCAGCAGTGCACCAGCTGACTTTTTAGCAGTTTCCTGGTGAGTTCTGTGACATCCCATTTGGTCTGCCAGTTTTCCTGTGGATTTCTGCCAAGTCCAGCCAGTGTCCTAGCTGGTTTTCTATTTACAAACCCCACTCGCTACCATAGGTAGCTTGGTGGTGAATTTCATTGGTGTACCTCATGCGTTTTCCTGCCTCTAATCCTTGACCCACTAACTGTGAATTAGCTCTGTCCTCAGGCAACCCAGCAAAATTCCCCACCATGAGTGGCTGTTACCACACCCTCTTCAATGAGATCTGAATCTCAGACCTTGGGGAGAGTCCCTCCCTTCCAAGTTTGTTACTTATTTAAATATTCTCCCTCAGCTCTAGGGTGATATTCTTTAGAGTGCTCCCTTATTCCTACTTAGTTAATTCCCTGTAAACAGTTAATAATTCTATATATTAAACTGTCTCTGTTCACACTGCCATGTGGTTTCTCTTTGCTCTCTGGATCTTGATACGGGATTAGTACTAGTAGTGCTCCCAGGAGACAAACCCTCCAAGAAGGGATTTCAGAACTGGTTTTGGTTGTGTTGGTTGGTCTTGATCTTACATGGAGTGCCAAGTTTCTTCCAATGAGAGGTGGGATGCTGATAGTTCATGAGAAGCCGTGGCATCACAGTTTAATCACAGTATCACCTATGGTTGATTGTGAAGAAGTGACAAATGAACCCAGTACCTTGAGAGCCCAAATGACTGCTGCACTTGACTGTTACGGCAGTAATTATGGCTATGAGCACTGTAGTATAGGATGGATTCTCCTGTGTGGCAAGTGCTTACAGAGAGAACCTTGTAAGATAAATTCAAGTGGTTTATTATAATTATTATGAACTAATATAAGATTTTGTTACTGCTTTTCAATGATCTCTACTTGATAGAGATGTTTGATGATAGAAAACCTTAAAAGAAGGAGACATTGGTTGGGCATGGTGGCTCAAAAGTATAGTCCCAGCACTTTGGGAGGCTGAGGCAGAAGGAACGCTTGAAGCCAGTAGTTCAAGATCAGCCTGGGCAGCATAGCAAGACTGCATCTCTAAAATGAATGAATGATGAATGAATGCAAGCATTAAAAAAAAATAAATACCAAATAAAAATTATTTAAAATTTGAAAGATAATCATATACATATTTAGTATTTGATTTTTTCATTCCTAAAATTTTTTTATTTTTTATTTTGATTTATTTATATATTTTTGAGACATCACACTGTTGCCCACCCAGGCTGAAGTACAGTGGCACGATCTTGGCTCACTACAACCTCCATCTCCTGGGTTCAAGTGATTCTCCTGCCTCACCCTCCTGAGTAGCTGGGATTATAGGCATGTACCACCATGCCTGGCAAATTTTTGTATTTTTAGTAGAGATAGTGTTTCACCATGTTGGTCAGGCTGGACTCAAACTCCTGACCTCAGGTGATCTGCCTGCCTCAGCCTTCCAAAGTGCTGGGATCACAGATGTGAGCCATCGAGCCTAACCTTAAAATGAAATTTTAAAGCAGAGTATCAATAGTATTATCTGATGGTCTTGATCTTTGGTGACAAATATGCCAGACAAAAAAAATTTATTTTGCACTAACATTCATCAGATCATTAAGAATGTATCTCAAGAACATCCTCATATTGGGCATTGCAAAGTATGTTGTTTCATAAAATCTCATTTTCTTTTTTAATTAAAGTATTTTGTCTGCTTCTCCTGATTTTGATTTTGCCATTGAAATCTATTATATATATTGCTTTTATTTCAGATTTTAGGTCAGTTTCTAATTTCATGTTGGAGTGTTCCACGCAGCATTCACTTTCTCTCTTTGCATTTCTTCTGTTAAATATTTACAATCCACTGAAGCTTGTCACAAATAATCAGTGAAAAATACCAGAAAATATAATTGGATAGTATTCAAATAACCTAACATTTAGATCTCCTAGCATGGTTAACAGCATTACACAGAGTCATGTGTCGAAACTGCCAATTTAAGGACTTATTTAGCCCCCAAACTTATTTCTTGGAACACAACTCCTAGGATTTATGTAAAGTATAATAAACATATCATCTTGTTAGTATTGTTTTCTGTAAGAAAGACCCACCACTAGCAGATATGGCCATGAGCACACACTTGTGGGAACAGCTCCGAGTAAGACTGACTTGAGCATATTGTGACTGCTACTCTCCCACATGCTTCTGTCCTCGTTCTTGGAAACATCAAGCTAAACCTTTGATTCTGCTTTTCAGTGTTTTCTGCTCTTGCTTTCAGTTGATATCAGCTTCTTTCTTTAAGCCAGATATCTCTATGTCAAATTGTTAAACTTTAATTTGTGCAGGAGAATTAGAACTTTTTTCTCATTTTTCCCATCAACTAATTTGTTGTAAGATTTAGAGAAAACAAATTACCCAAGAAACTCCAGAAAGAATTCCTATTTAGAAACAGCAATGTAAATCAACTGCAGCTCTCATATATCACAGGTGGGAATGCAAGGGATACATCTACTTTGGAAAATAATGTAACATTTTCTTATAAAATTAAACATACATTTACCATAATACCTAACAATTTCACTCATAAGTATTAGCTCAACATACATTTAAATATATGTCTACCTAAAGTCATGTAAGTTAATAGCAGCTTTATTTATTATAGCCCAAATTTTGAAACAACTCAAATGTTCATCATTGGTGAATGAATAATTAATTTTGGTATATTCATACAGTGGACATACAAGATAAAAGATCAGTGAGGAAACGGAGGACTTGAACAATAGAAGACCAAATGGACCTAATGGACATACAGAACATTTCATCCAATAACAGCAGAATATATATTCTTATCAAGCATGCATGGAAGGTTCTCCATGATAAACCACATTAGGCCACAAAACAAGTCTTAATAAATTTAAGATTTAAATTATGTAAAATATCTTCTGTGACATAATTTAAATTATGTAAAATATCTTAATGGGATGAAACTAAAATTAATTAGCAGAAAAAACAGGAAAATTTGCAAATACATGGAAATGGAAAATAAACAGTATGTTCTAAAACAACCAGTGGATCATGAGATAGTTTAGGAAATATCTGATGATAAATGTTTTAAAAAGATACAACATACTAAGACTTATTGAGTGTAGTAAAAGCAGTACTAAGAGAGGAGTTTATAGCAGTAAACACATTAAAAAAGAAGAAAAATCTCAAATCGCAAACCTAATCTTATACCTTAAGGAATTAGACAAAGAAGAACAAAGTAAACCCAAAGGCAGCAGAAGGAAGGGAATAATAAAGACTAGAGCAGAGATAATTTGAATAGAAAACATTAAAAAAAGAAAAAATCAACCAAACCGGGAGTTGTTTTTCTAAAAAAATTACTAAAATCGATAAATCTTTAAGAAAAAAAATACTTAAATATCTAAAATTAGAAATGAAAAAGGAGATAATTGCAACTGGTGTCACAGGAATGAATTATAAAGACTACTGTGAAAAATAGATGTGGACAAATTGGATGATCTAGAAGAAATTGATAAAGTTTTAGAAACACAAACCTACCAAGACTTAATCATAAGGAAATAAAAAATTTGAAAATACCTGTAACTAATGAGATTAAAGCAGTAATCAAAATCCTCCCAACAGGTCAGATGGGGTGAGTCATGCCTGTAATCCCAGCTACTTTGGGAGGCTGAGGCAGGCAGATCATGACGTCAATAGATGGAGACCATCCTAGCCAACATGGTGAAACCCTGTCTCTACTAAAAA
>NW_016107347.1:6199098-6235162 GCF_001604975.1 Cebus imitator | reverse complement strand
AAAAAAAAAAAAGAACCAGTCAATATAGTATGACATTAACATCTCAATAAAGAAAGAGCAAAATTCAATAGTACCCTGTCAGGATTTTAAAAAATACTCAACAAATTATGAGTAAAAGGAAACTATCTCAACGAAATAAAAGCTAACATTATGCTCAACAGGGAAGGAGAAGGCTTATCCTATAAGATCAGGCAGTAAAGCAAGAATGCCCACTCTTGCCATTACTATTCAACATAGTACTGGAAATTCTAGCCAGAGTAATAAGACAGGAAAAAGAAATAAAAGGTATTCAACTTAGAAAAGACTTAAAACGATCTCTCTTTGCAGATGACATCTTATATGTAAAAAGAAATTGAGCAACGTGGGTGAATCTCAAAAACATCATGCTAAGTAAAAGAAGCCAGATCAATAACTACTGGAATCAAATTAATGTATGATTCCATTTATATTAATTATATTAAAGACAGTAGGTCAGAAACTACCCAGAGTGGAAGACTGCAAAGAGGCCCAAGGAAACTTTGGGGGATAATGGTTTCCAAAGTTCACATAATTGTACTATTAGAATTAATGCTTTCTATTGTAGGCAAATTATTTCTTTTATGCCATCAATAATTAGAAGATGAAAGTTT
Organism: Cebus imitator; assembly: GCF_001604975.1. Taxonomy (NCBI): domain Eukaryota; kingdom Metazoa; phylum Chordata; class Mammalia; order Primates; family Cebidae; genus Cebus; species Cebus imitator. The sequence continues at coordinate 6,234,533 of NW_016107347.1, read as the reverse complement.
ATGAAAATATTACTTACAATAGCATATAAGTTTTTTAAAAAATACCTAGAAATTAACTTCTAATAAAATGTAAGACCTCTATAGGGTGAAATTAAGGGATGCTAAAGAAGATCTAAATATCTTTACAGAGATTTCTTATGAATTAAAGACATTATGGGAAAGATATCAATTCTCAAATTGATTGGTGGATTCAATGTAATTCCATAAAAATTTCAGCCTTTTTACCCTGTTTGTCTGATTCTAGAATTTATATGGACAGGCTGTGAACACAAAAAGATAGGTGAACTTGCTGTACTGTATATCAAGATTTATTAGGAAAATAGTACAATTATACCAATGATAATGATATAAGAATGGTTGGTAGGCAAATGAAATGCAATAGAAAGCCTAGTAGTAAACACCCAAGCTTACATAGACATTTCTATGAAAGAAATGCTGTGGCTGATCAGAGGGGAAGTTAATGACTTTCAATAAATCATTTTGAGTAGTCATTTGGAAAAAAAGGAAATTAGATTGCCACTTTTCATGAGCTCCCTCATCCCCACCATCTCTTTTGTGTGTTAAAGTCCTAGGTGTGAAAGGCAAACCTGTAGTGCTTTTTAAAAAGAATGTAGAATATCTCCATAGCCTTGGGAAAGGATTTTTCTTCAACTAGACACAAAAACCATTAGCTGTAAAGGAAAAAATTGGTTAATTTGAGTACATTAAAATTAAGAACTCTGTCATAAAAATGCAATTTTTAAAAAGTGAAAAACTATCAGTATGTGACAAGGTGCTCTCTGTTCTACATTTATTTCTGCAGTACAAAAAAGTATATATGTGATTGGCATATATGTAGAAAATGGCAGGAATTTAACTGAGATTATATTAATTTCTATACCATTTTTCTGAGCAAGCCATTTTTTTTTATCATCAAATAGCTGCAAGTAAATAGAATAAACAAATACAACTGAATATTGCAGCTGAGGAAGAATATGGCAGTGTATATGATACCTATACACTTCAATTTAGCCTCTTTTCTGTTTGACCAAATCTTTATTGCACTATTTGCCCTATCTTCGTTATTTAGTAGCCTCACTCTTCCTTATACCCCTTTCTGTCAAGCCAGCTTTTCTTTTCTTTCATTTTTTAAAAAAGACAGTATTTTTATTTACTCTAATATTTTTAATTGGACTCTTTTGGTTCCATATGAAATTTAAAGCAGGCTAGGCATGGTGGCTCACGCCTGTAATCCCAGCACTTTGGGAGGCCGAGGCGGGTGGATTATGAGGTCAAGAGATCAAGACCATCCTGGTCAACATGGTGAAACCCCGTCTCTACAAAAAATACAAAAAATTAGCTGGGCATGGTGGCTCCTGCCTGTAATCCCAGCTACTCAGGAGGTTGGGACAGGAGAATTGCCTGAACCCAGGAGGCGGAGGTTGCGGTAAGCCAAGATCGCGCCATTGCCCTCCAGCCTGGGTAATAAGAGTGAAACTCCGTCTCAAAAAAAAAAAAAAAAAAGAGAATTTTAAAGCAATTTTTTCTAGTTGTGTGAAGAATGTCAATGATAGCTTGATAGGAATAGCATTGGATCTATAAATTACTTTGGGCAGTATGGCCATTTTCGTGACATGAATTCTTCCTGTCTATGAGCATGAAACGTTTTTCCATTTGTTTGTGTCCTCTCTTATTTCCGTGAGCAGTGGTTTGTAGTTCTCCTTGATGAGGTCCTTCACATCCCCTGTAAGTTGTATTTCTAGGTATTTTATTTTCTCTGTAGCAATTGTGAATGGGAGTTTACTCATGATTTGGCTATTTGTCTATCATTGATGTATAGGAATGCTTGTGATTTTTGCATATTGATTTTGTATCCTGAGACTTTGCTGAAATTGAGGAGTTGTGGGGCTGAGATGATGGAGTTTTCTAAATATACAATCCTGTCATCTGCAAACAGACAATTTGACTTCCTCTCTTCCTGTTTGAATATCCTTTATTTATTTCTCTTGCCTGATTGCCCTGTTGAATCAGAGTAGTAAGAGAGGGAATCCTTGTCTTGTGCCAGTTTTCAAAGGAAATGCTTCCAGCTTTTGCCCATTTAGTATGATATTCTCTATGGGTTAGTCATAAGTAGCTCTTATTATTTTGAGATATGTTTTATCAATACCTAGCTTATTAAGTGTTTTTAGCATAAAGGGCTGTTGAATTTTGTCAAAGGCCTTCTCTGCATCAATTGAGATAATCATGTGGTTTTCGTCATTGGTTCTGTTTATGTGATGGATTATGTTGATTGATTTGCATACATTGAAGCAGCCTTGTATCCCAGGGATGAAGCCCACTTGATTGTGATGGAAAAGCTTTTTGATATACTGCTGGATTCAGTTCCACCAGTCTTTTATCAAGGATTTTCGTGTCGATGTTCATCAGGGTTATTGACCTGAAATTTTCTTTTTTTGTGTGTGTCTATGCCAGGTTTTTGGTATCAGGATGATGCTGGCTTCAAAAAATGAATTAGGGAGTAGTCCCTCTTTTTCTATTGTTGGGAATAGTTTCAGAGGGAATGGTACCAGCTCTTCTTCTGGTGGAATTTGACTGTGGATCCATCTGGTCCTGTGCTTTTTTTGGTTGGTAGACTGTTAATTACTGCCTCAATTTCCGAACCTGTTATTGGTCTTTTCAGGGATTTGACTTCCTCCCAGTTTAGTCTTGGGGGGTGTATGTGTCCAGGAATTTATCCATTTCTTCTAGATTTTCTAGTTTATTTGTGAGGAGGTGTTCATAGTATTCTCTGATGGTAGTTTGTATTTCTGTGGGATCAATGGTGATATCTCCTTTATCATTTTTATTGTGTCTATTTGATTCTTCTCTCTTCTTTTCTTTTTTAGTCTGACTAGTGGTCTATTTTGTTAATCTTTTCAAAAAACCAACTCCTGGATTTATTGATATTTTTGGAAGGTTTTCATATGTCTATCCCCTTCGGTTGTGCTCTGATGTTAGTTATTTCTTGTCTTCTGCTAGCTTTTGAATTTGTTTGCTCTTGCTTCTCTAGTTCTTTTCATTGTGATGTTAAGGTGTTGATTGCATTTAGTGCTATAAGCGTCGCTGTAAACACTGCTTTAGCTGTGTCCCAGAGATTCTGATATGTTGTGTCTTTGTTCTCATTGGTTTCAAAGAACTTCTTTACTTCTGCCTTAATTTTGTTGTTTACCCAGTAGTCATTCAGGAGCAAGTTGTTCAGTTTCCATGTAGTTGGGTAGTTTGGAGTAAATTTCTTAATCCTGAGTTCTAATTTGATTGCACTGTGGTCTGAGAGACTTTTTGTTAAGACTTCTGTTCTTTTACATTTGCTGAGGAGTGTTTTACTTTCAATTGTGTGGTTGATTTTAGAATAAGTGCTGTGTGGTACTGAGAAGAAAGTATATTCTCTTGATTTGGGGTGGACAGTTCTGTAGATTTCTATTAGGTCTGCTTGGTCCAGAGCTGAGTTCAAGTCCTGAATATCCTTGTTGATTTTCAGTCTCATTGATCTGCCCAATATTGACAGTGGGGTGTTAAATTCTCCCATTATTATTGTATGGGAATCTAAGTCTCTTTGTAGGTTTCTCAGAATTTGCTTTATGAATCTGAGTGCTCCTATATTGGGTGCATATATATTTAGAAGAGTTAGCTCTTCTTGTTGCATTGATTCCTTTACCATTATGTAATACCCCTTTTTTTTTTTTTTTTTTTTTTTTTTTTTTTTTTTTTTTTTTTTTTTTTTTTTTTTTTTTTTTTTTTTTTTTTTTTTTTTTTGCTTTCCATTTACTTGGTAAATACTCCTCAATCCCTTTATTTTGAGCCTTTGCACATGAAATGGGTCTCCTGAATACAGCACACCAATGGGTCTTGACTCTTTATCCAGTTTGCCAGTCTGTGTCTTTTAATTGGGGCATTCAGCCCATTTACATTTAAGGTTAATATTGTATATGTTAGTTTGATCCTGCCATTATGATGCTAGCTGTTTATTTTGCACATTAGTTGATGCAGTTTCTTCATAGTATTGTTGGTCTTTATATTTTGGTATGTTTTTGCAGTGGCTGGTACCAGTTTTTCCTTTCCATGTTTGGTGCTTCCTTCAGGACTAGGGCAGGCCTGTTGGTGACAAAATCCCTCAGCATTTGCTTGTCTGTAAAGGATTTTCTTTCTCCTTCACTTATGAAGCTTAGCTTGGCTAGACATGAAATTCTGGGTTGAAAATTCTTCTCTTTAAGAATGTTGACTATTGGCCCCCACTCTCTTCTGGCTTATATGGTTTTTGCAGAGAGATTCCACCATTATGGGATCTCTGATGGACTTCCCTGTGTAGGTAACCTGACCTTTCTCTCTGGCTTCCCTTAACATTTTTTCCTTTCCTTGGAGAATCTGACAATTATGTGTCTTGGAGTTGCCCTTCTCAAGGAGTTATCTTAGTGGTGGTCTCTGTGTTTCTTAAATTTGAATGTTGGCTTGTCTTGCTAGGTTGGGGAAGTTCTCCTGGATAATATGCTGAAGTTTGTTTTCCAACATGGTACCATTCTCCCTGTCACTTTCAGGTATACCAGTCAATCATAGGTTTGGTTTTTTCACATAGTCCCATGTTTCTTGGAGGTTTTGTTTGTTCCTTTTCATTCTTTTTTCACATCTTCACACTTTATTTCATTAAGTTGATCTTCAATCTCTGATATCCTTTCTTCCACTCGATCAATTCGGCTATTGATATTTGTGCATGCTTCACAAAGTTCTTGTGCTGTTTATCAGCTCCATCAGGTCATTTATTTTCTTCTCCAAACTGGTTATTCTAGTTAGCAATTCCTGTAACCTTTTATCAAGGTTCTTAGCTTCCTTGCATTGGGTTAGAATATGCCTCTTTAGCTCAGAGGATTTTGTTATTACCCACCTCCTGATGCCTACTTTTGTCAATTCGTCAAACTCTGTCCAGTTTTGTGCCCTTGTTGGAGACAGTTGCAATTATTTGGAGGAGAAGAAGTCTTCTGGTTTTTGGAATTGTCAGCATTTTTGCACTGGTTTTTCCTCATCTTTGTGGATTTATCTCCCTTTGATCTTTGATGCTGATGGCCTTTGGATGGGGTTCTTATGTGGGCATGCTTTTTGTTAATGTTGATGTTATTGCTTTCTGTATGTTAATTTTCCTTCTATCAGTCAGACCTCTCTTCTGCAGGTCTACTGGAGTTTGCTGGAGGTCCACTCCATACCCTGTTTACCTGGGTATCACCAGCAGAGGCTGCAGAACAGCAAAGATTGCTGCCTGCTCCTCTTTCTGGAAGCTTCATCCCAGAAGAGCACCCACCTGATGCCAGCCAGAGCTCTCCTGTATAACGTGTCTGTCTACCCCTGCTGGGAGGTGTCTCCCAGTCAGGATACACGGGAGTCAGGGACCCACTTGAGGAGGCAGCCTGTTCCTTAACAGAGCTTGAGTGTTTTACTGGGAGATCTAATGCTCTCTTCAGAGCTGACAGGGAGGAACATTTAAGTCTGTTGGAGCTGCACCCACAGCCGCCGCTTCCCCCAGGTGCTCTGTCGCAGGGAGATGGGAGTTTTATCTATAAGCTCCTGACTGGGGCTGCTGCCTTTCAGAGATACCCTGCCCAGTAAGGAAGAATCTAGAGTCAGTCTGGCCACAGCCACTTTGCTGTGCTGTGTTGAGTTCTGCACGATCCAAACTTCCCAGCAGCTTCCTTAACACTGTGAAGGGAAAACCACCTACTCAAGCCACAGCAATGGTGGACACCCCACCCCCTACCAAGCTCAATCATCCCAGGTTGACTTCAGACCGCTGCACTGGCAGCGAGAATTTCATGCCAGTGGTTCTTAGCTTGCTGGGCTTTGTGGGAGTGGGACCCACTGACCGAGACCACTTGGCTCCCTGGCTTCAGCCCCCTTTCCAGGGGAATGAAAGGTTCTGTCTCTCTGGGGTATGAAAAAAAACTCCTGCAGCTAGCTCAGTGTTTACCCAAACATCTGCCTAGTTTCAAAAACCCTGGGAAAAGCATAGTATTTGGGCCAGATAGCACAGTCCCTCATGGCTTCCCTTGCTTAGGGGAGGGAGTTCCCCAGTCTCTTGTACTTAACGGAAGTTAAGTGATGCCCCACCCTGCTTCTCTTCACCCTCTATGGGCTGCACCCACTGTTTAACCAGTCCCAATGGGATGAACAGGGTTCCTCAGTTGGAAATGCAGAAATCACCCACCTTCTGTGTTGGTCTCCCTTGGAACTGGAGACAGGAGCTGTTCCTATTCGGCCATCTTGCCAGCTCCCACAAATCAATTTTAAAGACACAAGACCCAACAGAGAAATGGGAAAAGACTTGAATAACTACTTTACAAAAGAGGAAATCGATATGGCTTCCATATATATTAAAAAGATGTTTACTTTCATAAGCAATTGCATATTCAATATAGAGTGAGGTGACATTACACACTTAGCATATTGGCAAAAGTTTAAAAGGCTCAAAACAAGCATTGGTGTGTGGACAGAAGAGGATGCATGTTATGTGATTCAATTCACATGAGGTTGCAAAAGTAGCAGAACTAAGCTATGTTGCTTAAAAATGCATTATTTTGTTGGTACAACTATTTAAAAGGAAATTATCACAGATGTCAAGATGGTAGTCATTTTTGAGGATGGAGTGAGGGAGAGGTTTATCATCAGGGACTCACAGAAAGCTTTTGAGGTTCTGGTAATATTCTATTTCTTTGCTTGGTTTGATTTGCTTATAAGTAAACTTTATACATTTTATGTACTTTTTATATATTTCAGAATAAAACAAGAAAGGGAAAATGATCAGTTATGTCAAATTTTATTTATAGGTCAGTTAAGATGAGGGTGAGACTTGGCCATTGAGTTCAGCAAAGTGGAGACTATTGTTGAAATATAGCACATTGTCTCAATGAATGGTTGGGGTAAAGATCTTATTTGAATAGGCTCAAGAGACAGTGAGAGGAGATTTGGAGACAGTATATGGCTCCAAAGAACTCTTTGGAGGAATTTTTATGTATAAAGGAGAACTGTGGTGAGAACTGGTGGTGAGGCAGGATGCAGAAAGCTTTATATAAAATATATAGTATCAGAAGAATATAAAGATAAATTTTATGGCATGCCAAAAGCAGTGGGGTAAAGGAAGGAAGATAACTTTATGTGTATTGGGTTGTATGGTTTTGTGGAGGGAGTGAAAATGTATAATACTTTGTAAAGAGAACATTAAAGCTATTTTCTAGTTTTAAAAGTATATGGTAGAATTACACATAACATTCATATCTGTTAATGAAAAGAATCATGGACAACATCCTGCTCAAAACCACTTTGCAGAAAGAGAAACCCAAAAGAGATTAAGTACTTGATCCAAATTGTGCCGTTAATAATAATCCCAGACCAAAACAGAGTTCCTCCTGCCCCTTGGATCACTGCTGTTTTTACAGTATTATCTATAATATGGCTTGCTCTTAAATTGTTTTTTATAGTCATTATATTTTATAGTAGAGCTTATTTGGATATCTCAATTAGCCTTTGCTGCACAACAAACTACCCTAAAACTTATTGGCTTAAAATAGTTATGTGTATTTCTCATGATTCCATGAGTTGGGCTCAGTTGGGACCACTCATGTGGCTGTAGTCACTTACAGCTCAACTGGAGCTGGAGGGACTAAGATGGTGTCATTCATGTGTCTGGGGCCTTGCTGCTTTTTGCTGGCATTGGCTCTCTTATCATTCTGTAGTCTAGCCTGGACTTCCTTGCATGGAAGCAGGAACATTCCAAGAGGGTGAAGGTGGAAGTCTAGACCCCTAAACTTGGACAACATCATAGCCTTCGCATTAAATGAATCAAAGCATGTCATAAATCCAGCCCAAATTCAAGGGATGAGGGAAAAAGGCCCAACTTCTTGGGAGGTGCAGAATATTGTCATCATATTTTTTTCATCTGTCAGCGATAATTACAAATTATAATTTTAATCATTGAATTTCCTTTTTTTTAAAAAAAATATATATTTTATTGCAGCTTATGTTCTGGGGTACATTTGAAGAATGTGAAGGATTGCTGTGTAGGTACAAACATAGCAATGTGGTTTGCTGCCTCCATCCCCATCACCTATATCTGGCATTTCTCCCCATGTTATCCCTCCCCAACTCCCTACCCACTGCTGTCCTTCCTCTAGTCCACCCCAATAGACCCCAGTGTGTGATGCTCCCCTCCCTGTGTCCATGTGTTCTCATTGCTGAACACCTGCCTATGAGTGAGAACATGCAGTGTTTATTTTCTGTTCTTGTATCAGTTTCCTGAGAATGATAGTTTCCAGGTTCGTCCATGTCCCTACAAAGGACACGAACTCATCGTTGTTTATGGCTACATAGTATTCCATGGTGTATATGTGCCACATTTTCCCTGTCCAGTCTGTCATTGATGGGTATTTGGGTTGGTTCCAGGTCTTTACTATTGCAAACAGTGCTGCAGTGAACATACGTGTGCATGTGTCCTTACAATGGAACAATTTATAATCCTTTGGATACATACCCAGTAATGGGATTGCTGGGTCAAATGGAATTTCTATGTCTAGGTCCTTAAGGAATCACCACACTGTCTTCCACAATGGTTGAACTAATTTACACTCCTACCAACAGTATAAAAGTGTTCCTATTTCTCCACATCCTCTCCAGCATCTGTTGTCTCCAGATTTTTTAATGATCACCATTCTAACTGGCATGAGAGGGTATCTCAATAGGCTGGTTTTGATTTGCATTTCTCTAATGACTAGTGATGATGAGCATTTTTTCATATGTTTCTTGGCCTCATATATGTCTTCTTTTGAAAAGAGTCTGTTCATATCCTTCACCCACTTTTGAATGGGTTTGTTTTTTTCTTGTAAATCTGTTTTAGTTCTTGGTAGATTCTGGATATTAGCCCTTTGTCAGATGAGTAGATTGCAAAACTTTTTTCCCATTCTGTTGGTTGCCGGTTCACTCTAATCATTGTTTCTTTTGCTGTGCAGAAGCTCTGGATTTCAGTTAGATCCCATTTATCTATTTTTGCTTTTGTTGCCAATGCTTTTGGTGTTTTAGTCATGAAGTCCTTGCCAATTCCTATGTCCTGAATGGTTTTGGCTAGGTTTTCTTCTAAGGTTTTTATGGTGTTAGGTCTTATGTTCAAGTCTTTAATTCATCTGGAGTTAATTTTAGTGTAAGGTGTCAGGAAGGGGTCTAGTTTCTGCTTTCTGCATATGGCTACCTAGTTTCCCAGCACCATTTATTAAACAGGCAGTCCTTTCCCCATTGCTTGTTTTTGTCAGATTTGTCAAAGATCAGATGGTTGTAGATGTGCAGCATTGCCTCTGAGGCTTCTGTTCTGTTCCATTGGTCTATATCTCTGTTTGGGTACCAGTACCATGCTGTTTTGGTTACTGTAGCCTTGTAGTATAGTTTGAAGTCAGGTAGCGTGATGCCTCCAGCCTTGTTCTTTTGTCTTAGAATTGACTTGGCTATGTGGGCTCTCTTTTGGTTCCATATGAAGTTTAAGGTGGTTTTTTTCCAGTTCTATGAAGAGAGTCATAGGTAGCTTGATGGGGATAGCATTCAATCTATACATTACTTTGCACAGTATTTGCACAATATTGATTCTTCCTAACCATGAGCATGATATATTTTTCCATCTGTTTGTGTCCTCTCTTATTTCCTTGAGCAGTGGTTTGTAGTTCTCCTTGAAGAGATCCTTTACATCCTTTGTTAGTTGTATTCCTAGGTATTTTATTCTCTTTGTAGCAATTGTGAATGGCAGTTTGTTCTTGATTTAGCTCTCTTTAAGTCTGTTATTGGTATATAGGAATGCTTGTGATTTTGGCACATTGATTTTGTATCCTCAGACTTTGCTGAAGTTGCTTATCAGTTTCAGGAGATTTTGGGCTGAGATGGGGTCTTCTAAATATACAATCATGTAGTCTGCAAATAGAGACAATTTGACTTCCTCCTTTCCTAATCGAATACGCTTTATTTCTTTTTCTTGCCTGATTGCTCTGGCTAGAACTTCCAATACTATATTGAATAGGAGTGGTGAGAGATGGCATCATTGTTTAGTGCTAGATTTCAAAGGAAATGCTTCCAGTTTTTGCCCATTCAGTATGATATTGGCTGTGGGTTTGTTGTAAATAGCTTTAATCATTTTGAGATACTGTCCGTTGATACCTAGTTTATTGAGAGTTTTTAGCATAAAGGGCTGTTGAATTTTGTCAAAGGCCTTCTCTGCATCAATTGAGATAATCATGTGGTTTTTGTCTTTGGTTCTGTTTATGTGGTGAATTATGTTTATAGACTTGTGTATGTTGAACCAGCCTTGCATCCCCAAGATGAAGCCTACTGATCATGATGGATAAGCTTTTTGATGTGTTGTTGCAGTCAGTTTGCTAGTATTTTATTGAAGATTTTTGCATCTATGTTCATCATGGATATTGGCCTGAAGTTTTCTTTTTTTGTTCAGTCTCTGCCAGGTTTGGTATCAGGATGATGTTGGTCTTGTAAAATGATTTGTGAAGGATTCCCTCTTTTTGGATTCTTTGGAATAGTTTCAGAAGGAGTGGTACCAGCTCCTCTTTGTATGTCTGGTAGGATTCAGCTGTGAACCCATCTGGACCTGGGCTTTTTTTGGTTGGTAAGCTATTAATTGCTGCCTCAACTTCAGCCCTTGCTATTGGTCTATTCAGGGTTTCAGCTTCTTCCTGGTTTAGGCTTGGGAGGGTGCAAGTGTCCAGGAATTTACGGATTTCTTCGAGGTTTACTGTTTATATGCATAGAGTTGTTTGTAGTAATCTCTGATGGTAGTTTGTATTTCTGTGGAATCTGTGGTGATATCTCCTCTATCGTTTTTTATTGCATCTATTTGATTCTTCTCTCCTCTTTTTTATTAATCCAGCTAGTGGTCTGTCTGTTTTGTTGATATTTTCAAAACACCAGCTCCTGGATTTATTGATTTTTTGAAGGGTTTTTTGTGTCTCTGTCTCCTTCAGTTCTGTTCTAATCTTAGTTATTTCTTGTCTTCTGCTAGCTTTTGAGTTTTTTTTGATCTTGCCCCTCTAGCTCTTTCAATTTTAATGATAGGGTGTCAATTTTAGATCTTTCCTTGTTCCTTATGTGGGCATTTATTGCTGTAAATTTTCCTCTAGACACTGCTTTAAATGTGTCCCAGAGGTTCTGGTATGTTGTGTCTTCGTTCTCATTGGTTTCAAAGAACACCTTTATTTCTGCCTTCATTTCATTGTTTATCCAGTCAACATTCAAGAGCCAGTTGTTCAGTTTCCATGAGGTTGTGCAGTTCTGAGTTAGTTTCTTAATCTTGAGTTCTAATTTGATTGCACTGTGGTCTGAGAGACTGTTATGGTTTCTGTTTATTTGCATCTGCTGAGGAGTGATTTACTTCCAATTATGTGGTAAGTTTTAGAGTAGGTGTGATGTGGTGCTGAGAAGAATGTATATTCTGTGGATTTGGGGTGAAGTGTTCTGTAAATGTCTGTTAGATTTGCTTGGTCCAGATCTGAGTTCAAGTCCTGAAATCCTTGTTAATTTTTGGTCTCATTGATCTAATATTGATAGGGGAGTGTTAAGACACCCACTATTGTGTGGAAGTCTAAGTCTCTTTTTAGGTCATTAAGAACCTGCTTTATGTATCTGGGTGCTCCTGTATTGGGCCTGTATATATTTAGGCTCATTAGGTTTTCTTGTTGCATTGATCTTTTTACCATTATGTAATGCCCTTCTTTGTCTTCTTCTTTTTTTTTTTTTTTGCTCTCCATTTGCTTGGTAAATATTCTTCCATCCTTTATTTTGAGCCTGTGTGTATCCTTGCATGTGAGATGGGTTTCCTGGATACAGCACACCGATGAGTTTTAACTTTTATCTAATTTACCCGTCTGTGTCTTTTGATTCAGGCATTTAGCCCATTTACATTTAAGGTTAATATTGTTATGTGTGAATTTGATCCTGCCATTTTGATGCTAGCTGGTTGTTTTGCCCATTAATTGACACAGTTTCTTCATTGTATCGATCCTCCTACCATTTGGTACATTTTTGGAGTGGCTGGTACTGGTTGTTCCTTTCTATGTTTAGTGGTTCTTTCAGGAGCTCTTGTAAGGTAGGCCTGGTGGTGACAAAGTCTCTCAGCAATTGCTTGTTCATAAAGGATTTTATTTCTCCTTCGCTTATGAAGCTTAGTTTGGCTGGTTATGAAATTCTTGGTTGAAAGTTCTTTTCTTTAAGGATGTTGAATATTGGCCCCCACTCTCTTCTGGCTTGTAGGGTTTCTGCTGAGAGATCCGCTGTGAGTCTGATGGGCTTCCCTTTGTGGGTAACCCGACCTTTCTCTCTGGCTGCCCTTAGCATTTTTCCCTTCATTTCAACACTGGTGAATCTGACAATTATGTGCCTTGGGGTTGTTCTTCTTGAGGAATGTCTTTGTGGTGTTCTCTGTGTTTCCTGGACTTGAATATTGGCCTGCCTTGCTAGGTTGGGGAAATTATCCTGGATAATATCCTGGAGAGTGTTTTCTAGCTTGGATTCATTCTCTCTGTCACATTCAGGTACACCTATCAAACATAGATTAGGTCTTTTCACGTAATCCCATATTTCTTGAAGGCTTTGTTCATTTCTTTTTACTCTTTTTTCTCTAATCTTGCCTTGTTTTATTTAATTGAGTTGATCTTCAATCTCTGATATCCTTTCTTCTGCTTGGTCGATTCAGCTATTGAACCTCGTGTATGCTTTGCAAAGTTCTCGTGCTGTGTTTTTCAGCTCCATCAATTCATTTATATTTTTCTCTAAGCTGTTTATTCTCATTTGCATTTCATCAAATCTTTTTCAGGGTTCTTAGTTTCTTTGCATTGGGTTGGAACATGTTCTTTTAGCTCAGAGAAGTTTGTTATTATCCACTTTCTTAAGCCTGTTTCTGTCAATTCATCAGACTCATTCTCTATCCAGCCTTGTGTCCTTGCTGGTGAGGAGTTGTGATCTCTTGGAGGAGGAGAGGTGTTGTGGTTTTGGGTGTTTTCGTCCTTTTTGCACTGGTTTCTTCCCATCTTTGTGGATTTATCTACCTGTAGTATTTGTAGTTGGTGACTTTTGGATAGGGTCTCTAAGTGGACATCCTTTTTGTTGATGATGAAGTTATTTCTTTCTGTTTTTTAGTTTTCCTTCTAACAGTGAGGCCCCTCTGCTGCAGGACTGCTGGAGGTCCACTCCAGACTATGTTTGCCAGGACATCACCTTCAGTGGCTGCAGAACAGTAAGGGTTGCTGCCAGTTTCTTCTTCTGTTATCTTTGTCCCAGAAGGATGCCTGCCAGATGTCAGCCTGAGCTCTCCTTTATGAAGTGTCTCTTTGGATATATAGGGGTCAGGGAGCTGCTTGAGGAGACAGTCTGTCCCTTATAGGAGCTCAAGTGCTGAGATGTGAGCTCCGTTTTTCCATTCAGAGCTGCTGGGCAGGTACATTTAAGTCTGCTGCAGTGGAACTCATAACTGCCTTTTTTTTCCCAGGAACTCTGTCCCAGGAAGGTAGGGCTTTATTTATAAGTTCCTGATGTGCTGCTGCCTTTTTTCAGAGATACCTTGTCCAGCGAGGGGGTAGCCTAGTCACAGTCTGACAGCAGAGGCATTGTTGAGCTGCCGTGGGCTTTGCCCGGCTGCTGTGTGAACTTCCTTGTGGTTTTGTTTATAGGGGTATACTTAGAACTGCCTCGGTAATGGCAGTCTGCCTCAGTAATGGCGGACTGCCTCTGTAATGGCAGACTGCCTCAGTAATGGCAGATTGCCTTGTTAATGGTGGATTGCCTCCGTAATGGTGGACTGCCTCAGGCTGGTGGTGGATGCCTTGGTAATGGTAGACACCCTTACCCCCACACAGCTGGACCGTCCCTGGTCCAGCTGTGCTTGCTGTGAAACTCTCAATCCTTTCAGATTGCTGGTCTTTGTGGGGGTGGGACCCACCGAGCCAAGTCACCTGATTCCCTGTTTCAGCACCCTTTTTTTCAATTGAATGGGCAACTCTGCCTCCTTGGCATTCCAGACGCCAGTTGAAATAGCACCCAGATTTGTATGAGTTTTTGTGCAGAGTCCCACTGCGCTGGCTGAAACAGCCGTGCTGGAGACTCATGGTGCTTTTCCACCCAGGAATCTCCTGGGGTGTGGGCAGTAAAAATTCGTTTGGAAATGCGGTGATCACTCACTCTCTGCGTTCTCGCCTGGGACTGCACTCCAGACCTGTTCCTATTTAGCCATCTTGGATCATCTCCCCTACCTCGCTTTTTTTTTTTTTAAAGGGACAGATTCTCTCTCCATCACTAAGGCTGGAGTGCAGTGGTGTTGCAATGATAACCCCTTGAACTCCTGGTCTCAAGCAATCTTCCCATCTCAGCCTCATGAGCAGCTAGGACTACTGCTGTGTACCACTACACCTGGCTATTTTTTAAAATTTTTTATAGAGAAGAGGTTTTGCTATGTTGCCCAGGCTTGAGTTTACTGTCTAATGTTAACTTTTATTTAATATGGAGCTAAGAATCTGTTGACTCAGAGACTCTAACAATGTAGTTTTGGTCATTATATGAGCAATACAAAAATTTGAAAATGGAAAAATGTATTAAAAATTAAAAGAAAGGGAAAAAAGCTGTTTTCCAGATTTTGTATCCTCATGATATGAAACAGATAATGAAATGCTTATTTTTAGGAAAAAAGTTGGGTTAAGAAATAAGGGAGAAAATCAGTATAGTCTTTGTTGCACAGAATGTTGACATAATCATTATTTTCTCAGATCATTAGCATTAATGTGTTATAATCTCTGTGGTTTTTTTTACATGTTACAGAATATGATAGAATGTAATATGACTAAAAATAAAAACAGTAGGAGGAATTAGGAGTTTCCCATGAACTGACTTATAATGTTAATAAGAGTGTATTGATTGCCAGGCACTGTCCTAAATGCATTTGTTTAAAATTTCGCTTAATTTATTTGACAATTATGTATGCTCAGCACCTACTGTGATCTTTGCACTGTGTCTGGACTTGGGGCTGTTACTCTGAATCAAATCGACATGGTTTCTGCATGTTACCATACCCCAGATAGAGATCAGGGAAGGGTCTTTAAAGGAACTTTCTAAGCCAGGACCTGAAGGATGAGTAGAAGTTAGCTGAGGTAGAGTGGGAAAGGGAGTAGGAAGTCCTCTGGGGACATAACAATGGCCTTGGACGTATGTGAGTGAAAGGAATATTAAATGAATTGAAAAATACATGTAGTATTCTAAAGCCTAAAATGTGAAAGAAATGAGGCAAGAAAGAAGCTGGGGAGGTATCCAGGGGCCAGATTGCAAAGAGTTTTATAAAATCTTACAGAATCTGGATTTTATACTAAGGATCATGGGAAGCCATTGATGGGCTTAGAGAGAGATTTTGTTTGTTTCCTCAGACTGTGTTTTAGAAAAGTCACTGGCTGCAGTTTGGCAGGGGGGTACTAGGAGGAGTACAGCTGGGAAGAGGTAAAGGTTGACCTGGGGATACCAACAATACATATCCTAGGTAATGATATGAATTAGGTGATTGTGGGAATGAAAAGAAGTATTTAGAGATACTTATGAGGTAGATTTGGTGACTGGATGTGGAGTAGAGGGAGGAGCCTAAGACGGCTGATTCCGATTTCTTACTTGGAGTGCCTTTACTGAATAGGGACCTAAGTGGAGGAACAGGTTTGAGAAGGAAAGTGTTCTTGCCCTAGATTTGCAGCCAAATCCCAGACTCTATTCCCAGTGAAAATCCTGGATCTCTCTGTATTCTGTAGTATTTGAAATGGCATTTCTAATAGCAGTTTATAAAAGTGATTCTTGTTTAGTAAAATTCACTCAAATGTAGCAGTGCTGCCATAACCTGAATTTGTACTTTGAAGCTGAAAGAAAGATTGTACTTTACAATTTAGTGATCTGTTACTATAGTCAATTTTATGAAACAGTTTACTTACTGATTAATTTTTTAAAATTACTTGAAGAGAATAATGGCTAAGAAGCCATATGGGAATACCTATCTTAAGCTTTTTATTCACTTATAAAGTAACTTTATAAATAATGTTTGTCCAAGTTTAAAAATAAAGTTCATTAAAAGAACTTATAAAAATTATTATTTTTTGTCTTTTATGACTCTGACAAGTAGAATGTTTACATTTATGCTAGAGATGGAAAAAATAGTATAACTACTTTAAAATAAGTCTATCTTTCACAGGGTGTGCATGTATATCAAAACATCATGTTGTATGCTATAAATATATACAATTTTATCTGGGAATTTTACCTTAATAAGGCTGGGGCAGGGGAATGAAGTATTTCTTATGTATTCTTTATAGACTGAATATTCTATTACTTTGAATATTTTGTAAGTTTAAAAGTACTTTACAACCTACTTTTTTTTCTTTTTTCTTAGGCACTACAAGGTCCCCCAGGGATGGGGAAGTACCAGGAGTGGATTATAATTTCATTTCTGTTGAGCAGTTTAAAGCACTGGAAGAGAGTGGAGCATTGTTAGAAAGTGGAACATATGATGGTATGTCCCCAAATAACACCACCATCAACCAAAAAACTATCTGAACGACTGGAATTATTTCAAAGGGAATTTGATCATCAAGTACCACTGTTTGAAAAATTTTCTTTCCTTTCTGTTTTTGAGAAAATTTTCTTTTGATGGGGAGATTTGTAATTTACTAATTAAATAACAAGCAAAAAATTTCCATCATATTTTAAAGTTGATTGTGAACAAGATACTAAAAATCAGCCAAACTGGCCAGTTCATATATTTCATAGTAATTCGTATTCATCATGTGAACTCAACGAGTATTTGTTGATTGCTTTCTATCTGTGGTTGGGAATTCAAAATCTGTCCACTTTAAAAAACTTATGTGTACCTTGACTATGCTGGAAAAAAGAGAATATGAAATTTGGGGAGAAAACAACCAAAACAGAATAATTGGTTTTCTTTTCTTGTCTGTTTTCTCTACCTACTTGATTCCAGGAAATATGTATTTGAGATGAATTTCCATTTTTAAATGATTCTGTTAGATCTTTTTTTCTCCTTATGTAACGTGCTCTTCACTGGCAAGCTTAACCACTTACATAGCACCCTATGCTATGGCCCATCATTGCTTTATCATGCTATTATAATTGCCTGTTTACGAGCTCTGTGATAGTAGTGGTCATGTGTGTCTTACTTGATATTATCTTCAGTGCCTAAAGATAGTGTTCAATAAATATCCAATCTGGAATTCAGCATATCCAAATATGCATTTGTGTTCTATCCAAAAAAGTAATTCTTCATCATTTCTCTCTTTAGCAGCACCATGATCTCAGGAACAGTGAGATCATTATTTACTTTCTCCTTTCTCTCACATTTCACATCCATTTGCCAGATCTCATCATTTCTTCTTTTGTAACTGCATTCACAATGCCCTTCTTTCACTTTCACCACCTCATTGTAGGCCCACTAGAAGAGCTCATGTGTGGACTATTGCCGTTGATCTCATTTGTTCCAGTTTCTTCCACCCTGCCCATTGCTACCATGCTAGTCGTCAGGAGCAGCTCTGATCGTGTCTTTCTCCTATTCAGAACCTTCAGTGATTTCCTTTCATCTGCTAAGTTTAACCTAACTACCTTTTCTGGGCTTAGCACCCGTGATTCATTTATTCATTCATTTTTTCCTGTTTTATTCATTAAACAATCATTTATTAAGTACCAACTATGTGCCAGGCACTATAAGAGGATCTAGGAATAGTGTGATGAACAAGATTGAAGTGCTTTTGAAGTTGTTTTTGTTTTTTTAAGAAGCCCTCTGCCCTTAAATGATGAAAATACTCTACCTTTTCTTCCATTAAATATAATAGGTTGGTATGGACAAAGTGGCATATTACATATTAGTTACTATGTACTCAATTCAGAGAAAAGACAAAATAATAGTTATACATCATTTCACATCCATCAGATTGGCAACAATTTTACAGTCTGACAATTGCAAGAAATGGAAACTCCCATACACTGCTGGCAAGAGTATAAACTGGTATAAATCTTTTGGAGAGCATCTTAGCAGTAGCTAGTAAATTTGAAGATAAGCATAACTCTGAACTAGCAGTGTCCTCTCTAGACATTTACCCAAGAAAATCCATTGCCCATACGCATATATAGACACATATTCATTATAGTGTGAAACAGTGACAGAATGGAAACAGTTCTCCTTTAGTAGAATGAATAGCATACATTTTAATTTGTTCATTAAAGTGGACTATTATACAGCAGTTGAATGGACTAGATTTATAGGTATCAACATTAATAAGTCTTATGAAGTATGAAAAGTATAAAATTGTATAAAAAGAAAGTTACAAAGGGGTACGTACAGTATCCTTTTTAGCAGCACCATGATCTCAGGAACAGTGAGATCATTATTTACTTTCTCCTTTCTCTCACATTTCACATCCGTTTGCCAGATCTCATCATTTCCTTTTGTAGCTGCATTCACAATGCAGCTACATTCATTCATAAATAGTATACACATTCATAAATAGTATACTATTTATGAAAAAGTGTGTGAAATGTTAGGAAAATACTCTCTGAAGCTTTTATGAAAACAATAGTATTTGCATGTTATAGATGCATATACACATGTCCTAGATGTATATTCAGGGGAAAGAGACATATAAGAGGTTGGTATGGACAAAGTGGCATATTACATATTAGTTACTATGTACTCAATTCAGAGAAAAGACAAAATAATAGTTATACATCATTTCACATCCATCAGATTGGCAACAATCTGAAGGAGACAACTTCAGGACAGCTTAGGGAGGGAGTGGCTATAGGGACAGGAAGTTAGGGCTTTAATTGTAGATGTAACCATATATATATATATATATATATATATATATCTCCTTATATATATATATAACCATATATATATATATATATATATATTTATATCCTTAAAGAGAAAAAAAGTGAGATTTGAAAGCAACCTAGCAATAGTATCTAGATGATGTATATATAAATAAATAAAAACATGTACCTATACTTATGTAAGTAAATTTTATAAATAAAATAGATATTTCTAATACTGTTCTGATACTGTAGTCTTTAATTTTATATTCGTTTGAAATATTAAATAGTTGGCAGTTCTGTAAAAATGAAAAAGGCTTCAGAAAATAAAAAAACTTCAAAACAGCTCTAGAACAAGGAAAAACTTCCTCTGTCAGTAACTGTAGTTAGTGTTCACAAACCTTGGAATTGCATACCTTATTGTATCTGAAAACTTGATACTTACTCAAGAAAAATAGATCTAATTTATTTATAAACAATGCTAGTTTTCTTTTTTAATCTAAGCCCCATAATTATCTTTTATAACAAGGAAACTTCCCAAAATTATTATGAAGTCCTAAAATCTTTTCAGTGATTATGGATGGCAGTCATCATATCCTGTATTTTTATATTTTCCCCTTAGAAAAAAGTTAAACTTTCTCAAGTTGGATAACAATTACCACAGTAAGATGTGTTTCTAGTAATACTACTACCTTATTTAGAAAAAGTAGACTTTTTATTTTTGTCATGGTATATCCAGTTTCCTTGATACTGTGATTAATGGCCATAATTCATGCAAAACAGAGATCCTCAAACCTCCTAATCCCCAGCCAAATCTGTTTGTTGTATTCCTGTGCCGGCTGCCCCAGAGAAATGTGACTGGTTTTTTCATTGGCTCTTTGCTTTACTTCTGAGAGTTTGCAGAAAGTTTAGTGTGTTCTCATACAAATGTATGCATTCATCTGTATGATTGGAGCAACTCCATTTCTAATATGGATTTGGAAACAAGGGAGTAGGTGAGTAGGGAGAGACAGGATGTCATTGAAACTTTTTTTAGTTTGATTTTATTGTTTTGTCTTCATTATTTTAATGGCAATTACTGCTGAAAGTCAGACTTCCAAAGAATTCATCTTAAATGTTTTCCGCCTCAAAACATGCACAATTTAAGTTAAATAATGTAATATCTAGATTCATCTCAGCATTATGGGGAACAACCTATGCTATTTTCCATCTAGGAGAAAACAGTCAATTATCTACCTCACTAATTTACCTTAGGTGAATGAGTGTCTTAATTACTTCCTTAGGAGCCAAAGAGTTTGATTAGAAAATGTGATTTTAGAAAAATCATGAGTATTTTACTCTCTAATCATATGTATCTCTATCTAACATTAGCGTAATGATTAATATAATGTCAAAAATAGTAGGAACCACAGACTGTTAATGAAGCAAGACCTGTTGAGTGCTTTCCCATTGTATTTGGCGGCCTAATGGGAACTGCATGACAAATTGAGAAGATAGTCAGTTGTTTTCATTCTTTTCTGGAACATTTATTTTTACTGCAAAAATTACAGATTCTCAAGAGAAAATTGAAGTATTTCTTGCTTTCCTGAGACTAAGCCAATACTGAATTATCCTGCTAATGTCTCTATTTGTTCAATAAATTGTCAGATAAAATAATATAATTAGAATGCCTAGAAAAACTTTTAAAAATTACCCTTACTTAAACAGCCTACTTTTTTATTTTTATTTTTATTTTTTTAAGACCGAGTCTCTTTCTGTCACCGGGCTGGAGTGCAGTGGTGCAATCTTGGTTCACTGCAACCTCTGCCTCCCAGGTTCAAGCGATTCTCCAGCCTCATCCTCCAGAGTAGCTAGGACTACAGGCACTCGCCACCACACCCAGCTAATTTTTGTGTTTTTAGTAGAGACAGGGTTTCACTGTGTTAACAGCCTACATTTTTATATGAACTGGTTAGTTCCTAGCTTAACCTTTACCCACATACTTCCTTATCTTACCAAAATAGTTCATTATCTTACACATCAGAAAAAGATTATCTCAGTTAGTTTTATCCTCATTTACTCCCACCTTTTATGCCAATTAGTCTTATATGACAGTGTCAGTGAATTTAAATTCACAAATTGTGTCCTAATTCAGAACCCATGTGAGGCAATCCCTATAGGATTGCCATGTAAGGCATCCCTGTAGGAATGAGTAATCTACATACATACAGTCAACTTCCTGGCCTTAAACAAATAGTATTAAAATATTAAATAATATATGGCGAAGAGCACTTGAGAAATTAGTTCTTTCCTCTCTTTCTGCTCTCTCTTATCCTAAGGTGAGTGCTTTGGTCCCCTTTTGGCCGATGGTAGATATTTAAACTTTTTTTTTCTTTTTTTTTTTTTGAGGTAGAGTCTCGCTCTGTTGCCCAGGCTGGAGTGCAGTGGTGCAGTCTCAGCTCCCTACAACCTCTGCCTCCCAGATTCAAGTGATTTTCCTGCCTCAGTCTCCCAAGTAGCTGGGATTCACAGGTGTGTGCCACCACACCTGGCTAATTTTTTGTATTTTTAGTAGAGATGGGTTTCACCACGTTGCCCAAGCTGACCTCCTGACCTCAAATGATTCACCTACCTCGGTCTCCCAAAGTGCTGGGATTACAGGTGTAAGCCACCATTCCCAGTCCTGCGGTAGATGTTTCAAATCTTTATTGTGAAAAACAGGGCAGATACATATGCTGGTTATATTGCTCTGACTCTTACTTCAACATTAGTACTTTCAGCTGCTATTTCACTCATTTCAGGAAACTTCTATGGAACTCCCAAGCCTCCAGCAGAACCCAGCCCTTTTCAGCCTGATCCAGTTGATCAAGTCCTCTTTGATAATGACTTTGATGCAGAATCTCAAAGAAAACGAACTACATCTGTCAGCAAGATGGAAAGAATGGATAGCTCTCTTCCTGAAGAGGAAGAAGATGAGGACAAGGAAGCTATTAATGGCAGTGGAAACGCAGGTTTGTAAATAGACTAACAACTTCTTTTTTTTTTTTAATTGTACTTTAAGTTCTGGGGTACATGTTCAGGTCATATAGGATTGTTACATAGGTGTACACATGCCATGGATAGATGAACAACTTCTAACTGATCTTCTAGATTGATTTTGCTATTATGTTGAATTAAAAGCACTAAATTTTTTTACAAAGCATATGGAGAGCAAGTGATGGGGTTTTAACATTTTTGTAAAGGTTGTATGTGGAACAAAGTGTATTTCTATAAGCTACAGTGAATTGTTCCAATTTGGATAAATTAATGATCAGCTATCATTAGTAATAAATATATGCCATTACCTTGCTGTCTAAAATATTTGAGATTCGCCTCTGATGTTGGAATATGGGAATCTCATTGGCCTATGTCTTTCTTTACAGGATGTAAACAATATATGGATGTTTTAGAATGTAGACTTTAGCCTAAACAAAGTAAATAGGGCTTGAAAAAGTCTGCTGGTAAAAATTATCTAAAAGGTTTGCGTGTAATATTTTGAATTTAAATTTTGGATTCACTCAAAGAAAATTTTCAAATATGACTCCTTTCATTAAATGTAAAACCAACAGAAATTCAGTGGTGAAGAATCTGCTTCTTTTGAGTAGTGCTAATTAATGTGGTGATTGCTTAGAGGGTTCTTAGACTTGTAACTGAGAGTATAACTAGGAAACCATAGAATCACAGCTGAGCTTATTCAGTTGTATTCATTGCAAAAATTCCATTCAGAACACTAGAATGTAAATTTCATGGGGCTGGAGTTTTGCTTTTTTTTGTTTACAGTTCTATTTCTTCCATCAAAAACAATGCCTGGCATGTAATAGGAACTGAATTTCTCAAATTGGCAGAACACATTTCCTTATCATTTTCTCAAAGCACCCTGATCTTTTCTTTTATCAATTATTAAAAGTTTATATGTATATTATGTTTACTGAGTTAATACATTCATTATCTCCCACTCCAGAGTGTGAATTCTGTTTTATAGTCCTAACTTTTTACGTAGTTATGCCAAATAGTATGTTTAATGTTAAATGGATTACCCCAATGTATTCAAGTGTAAATACTAAAAACAGGTTTTAAAAGGTTAAGGTGAATTCATATCTAATTTATAGGAATTACTAAGGGAAATCATTATACCATGGAGACTTTTAATGTTGATACCAGCTTTGCTATCCCACAAAATTAAGTCTGCTAACATTTAAAAATGCTAAACAGTAGAATTGGAGACCGTGAACCTTTCCCAATATGGGAATTTATATGTTCTTGATTTAAGGGAAAAGAAAATTTTCTTTTTGTACTTCCTAATACAGAGCCTTTCAGTGATCACTGCAGTTCTTTTAGAGGTAAACTTGTTTGTAATCTCTATAGTTTATGCTTTGTGTAAGTGACTTGTTAAACTGATGTCATATATTCTTGATGTTAATATTTAAAGGGAGTTATGTCCAAGGGTATGTGACAGGCAGTTCGTATACTACCTCTTATGTATAGATACCATAGGACACTTACATTGAATTACATATTTCTTTGTAATAGGAAATATGCAGGACACTTAAGTGAAAAAATACAAAGCACCTGCGTACAAACAGAAATCACTTTCTGAATAAGTATGAACTGTAGTTGTTAGTTAACTAATCAAAGTTGGGGAAATGTGCTTTGTGTATTGCTTTTGGGTGTTTGTTTGTTTTGAGACAGAGTCTCCCTCTGTTGCTCAGGCTGGAGTGCAGTGGTGCAATCTTGGCTCACTGCAATCAATCTCTGTCTCCCGGGCTCAAGCAATTCTCATGTCTCAGCCTCCTGAGTAGCTGGGATTACAGGCATGTGCCACCTGCCTGGATAATTTTTATATTTTTAGTAGAGACAGGGTTTCACCATGTTGGCCAGACTGGTCTCGAACTCCTTGCCTCTGGTAATCAGCCTGCCTCGGCCTCCCAAAGTGCTGGGATGACAAGACGTAAGCCACCATGCCCGGCCTGTGTATCACTTTTGAATCCCTGCTTTGAAAAATCAGAAAATTGTGCGAGAGTAGAAATGAGGAGAGAGTAGGTAAAGGTTTATTTGTGTACACCTATATGTTTATTATTTTATATCTTGCTGAAGAAATAACTGAAAAGAATGCTAAAATGGCCACATACAATAACATGCTATGTAATAATTATAATTTTTTTCTAAGAAATTGTTTTATATAAAGAACATCTTCCCAAGTCATTGGCTATTAAGCAAACTCCTTTATTCAATCGCTTGGAACTATATTAAGAAAAGTATTATAGATCATATACTTGCTTTTGCTTCTCCCCAACATGGTTATTTCCCAACAATGTAACTCCTCTCCAGATTGGTTTATACATTAGGTACTTTTAAGTTCTATCATTTTTTCCGTATATAAAATAAATCATGTGTTTGATTCATTTATTTGTTGAACAAATGCGTAGTGAACACTTACCAGAATACTAAATGCCATTGTTCTAAATGCTAGAAATAAAGCAGTGAACAAAACAGACAAAAACTCGTCATGAACTATACTTTCTGATGGAAGAGACAGAGCTGGCCAACTTAAATGAATAATATACATAGTGTGTTAGATGGTGCTACAGAGAAAAATAAAGCAGAGCAAGAGGTGGTAAGATGTGGTGGCCAAGGTTTGCAATTTTAGATAGAGTGGAAGAAAAGACTTGAAAGAAGTGAGTAAAGTAAAAATATTTGGGAGAAGAACATTTTAGACAAACAGAACTGGAGGTTTACATGCCCTGAGATGGGAGCATACCTAGAATATTCAGGCAATTGCAAGGAAACCAGAGTGGTTGGATGCAATGTGGACAATGCATTCTATGTAGTTGGAGCAGAGTGATGGAAGCCAACAGAATAGAATAGTAACCAATAAGATCAGTCAGATAATGATGGGTATGAGGAGGGAGGAATGCATATCATAGAGGATCTTGTAGGTCATTGTAATTATTTTGGCTTTTATTCTAAGATGAGAAATGATTTTGGGTTTTGATTCAAAGAGTAACATGGTACAACAGTTTTTAACAGGCTTATTGCGAATAGGCAAAAGGAGGACATGGGCAAAATAGGGATAGCAGTTAGGAAGTTATTGAATGTGCAAGGAAGAAGTAATCAGATGTTGCTGATAACTCAAGTAGGATGGAACTGAGAAATAATCATTGGATTTAGCAATGTGTAGGTTATTGATGACCTTGATAAGAATAGTTTAATGATAGGTATTTAAAAGCCTTGTTGGAGTGAGGTTCAGAGATAACTGGAAGAGTGGAAGTGGATATAGCAAATATAAACTATTTCAAGTGGTTTGGTATAAAGAGGAGGGAAATAGTTTGGCTGCCGAAGGGTAAAGAGAATTATTTTCTTTTTGCAGAACTGAGAACATGTTTTTATGTGGATGGATATGATCTAATAGTGAAGACTGGTGATGCAGGAATGAGAGTGAAATTGCTGTAGGCAAGAGAGAATGGGATATAATTTATAACTGGAGGGTTAGCCCTAGCTAGGAGTACAAACAGTTCTTCCATAGTAACAGATGGTGGAGTCAATGGGCGCAGTTGCTGTGTAGATGTGATGGTGGGAGTTTGTGGACGTTTTCTTCTGCTCGCTTCTATTTCTTAGTGAAATAAGACACAAGGTCAACAAATGAGACTAAAGATAAGGGAAAAGTAGTGGATGATTTAAGGAGAAAGAAGGTATGAAATAATTGTCTTGGAGAGTGTCGAGTGAATCGACTAAAGAAATGTACTGTGATCATTATGCATCATTAAATGCCCACTGAAGGTTAATGATCATGAATTTAAAGTAAACTTGTCAGCATTGCTTGTATTCAGCTGCATATGCTGACATGGAGTAGGTGGAGAGTAGGATTTAAGCAGAGTTATGGTTTACCCAGGCAAGTATTATGAAGTTAGGTGAGGGAAAAGGAATCAGGAATATTTAAAAGGGAATAATTATAGTGGCTCGTAGTGGAATTTAATTCGGGTTAGCAGGGCAATGGGGAAATGGGTAGAAGATAAGGAATAGTGAAAGGTAGTAAGCAGTAGGGCATGGTTAGATAAAGGATGGTTGGAGTTGAAATACTGTAGAGAAAGATATCTAAGGATATATAAGATCTCTCAGATTCTCTGATTCTGAGGCATTGCCTGGAATTTGAAGTTGTTACAGTGATCGTAGCATCGTTTAAGTTTTAGAAACAAGTTTTAAGTACAAGAATTGTGAACTCGCTAGACGGTACCCAAATTTTAGTATTCTTACCTACATTATGGGCTTTGGGACTCTAAAAGGATTTTAATATTACTAAACAGAGAATTATATTTAACAACAGGAACTCTATTAGAGTATAATTTTTAAAAATTACTATTATTTGAAGGCCAGTGTTAAATATGTACAAGTCAGCTTAGTATTGCACATAAGAGCATGGACCATTTAGATTCAAATAATGGCTTTGCTATTTATTGGCAGTGTAATTTTGACTAAGTTAAGTTAACCTCTCTGCGCCTTATTTTTCTCAATCTATAAAACAGGAATAGTAATAATAGATACTCACAAGGTTGCTGTGATGATTATGAGTTAGCATATAGAAAGCACTTAAAATAGAGCCTGACGCATGAAAGGACGGCATTAGTGCTGCTGTAGCTGCTGTGGCTTATTAAGATTTATACTGAATTAATTCTAGTGTTGTTTTTTGCTTCTTTCCCAGACTAGCATCAGAGGTGCTACACAGAGTTGTCAATTAGTAGAGGAAAAGAGTTGAATATGTTTGTTATTTTAAAATTTATAGCAGAATGTGGACATAATAGACAAGAAATTTGCAATATTTACATATTTGGAATTTTTTTATAAGTGAAAGGTACTGTTTGAAGAAGAATGTAACTTTACCTACTTTTCACACTGTTCTATTTTGAACAATGGCAGAAAACAGAGAGAGACATTCTGAGTCATCTGACTGGATGAAGACTGTTCCGAGTTACAATCAAACAAATAGCTCCATGGACTTTAGAAATTATATGATGAGAGATGAGACTCTGGAACCACTGCCCAAAAACTGGGAAATGGCCTACACTGACACAGGGATGATCTACTTCATTGAGTAAGCAAATGTCTCTATCTCTTCTAATGTGCCCTAACACCATGAGGATTACCTAAGATGTTTTTAAACCTCATTTTGGTTACATGCCTTTTTCAGAAGACTCATTTAAATCTTTTTCTTTCTTTAAAAATATTTTTCACAGAGCCAGGTGCAGTGGCTCACGCCCATAATCCCAGCACTTTGGGAGGCTGAGGTGGGTCGAACACAAGGTCAGGAGATCAAGCCCATCCTGGCCAACATGATGAAACCCCATCTCTACTAAAAATACAAAAAATTAGCTGGACATGGTGGTGCACACCTGTAGTCCCAGGTATTTGGGAAGCTGAGGCAGGGGAATTGCTTGAACTCAGGAGGCAGAGGTTGCAGTGAGCCAAGATTGTACCACTGCACTCCAGCCTGGCAACACAGCAAGACTCTGTCTCAAAAAAAAAAGAAAAAAAAATATATATATATATATTCTTCATAAAACTGACAGTTGATTTTTAATCTGATTTAATCTGACACTTCATTTTTATTTGACTTGGATAAAGGAATAGTGTATTTGAATTCTAGCTTTATAAGAGCAGGAGGATTAAAAACAGTTCATCACGAATGATGAAAAATGTAAAGAATAAAGAGTATTTTGCTTTGCTGTTCAAAAAACTTTTAGGTAGATTGTCCAGCTTAGTGAGGATTTCTAGAACTGTCATCATGCGTAGGAGCATATTATTATCTGAGCTAAATATTTTCAGTTCTAGAGTTTGGGTTTGACGTGTTCAGGCAATATAGTTAAATGATATAAGAAGAAAATATCATTGATCCTCAGAGTAATTGGCACAAATTTAAGTTCACAAAAACACCATTTTTATGGAAAAGCACTATTAATATATTTATAGAGATGCTGATTACCACATGTATTAGATCAACCTAAAATTTTATGTTGTTTGCACCAGCGAATAAGATTATACGAGTAATTATTGAAAGTTTTATCATAAATAATTTTTATATTCTCATGTAGCTGTAATTCTCATCGTAATTTGCCCAAAGGTAGAATATTAATGTAGTACAGTTACAGAATATAACAATTAAATAACAGTTAAAATATTTGGCACTGGGCACTACACTCAAAGAACATATACTTAGAAATGAATTTGGAGTGGGGGACTTGAATCTGTTTCCTCAGATGGTCCCAATTCCATAGCCTTCCAAAAGAGTGAGCATCTTGCTATACCAAATAGGATTCTAGTTTTTATATAGTAGTTCTGTATATGGCATGTTACTGATGAGGTTATACATTTATATAAACATTCATTACCACAATTATATAAAACAGGTACAACCAGGTAGTATATTCTTCTTTATTGACAACTTTAAGGGGCTTATTAAGGGCAATTTAGACTTTTGACTTTCATGCTGACTTTAGAACTAAACCCCAAAATAAGGGGTACAGTCATTAGAAGTAGCTAAAATATCTTTAAAAACAGATTATGAGACATTGAATCTGACACTACTTCACACTGCAAACAACAGTAAGTTAGTAAATTAAAGGGGAGAAGAATTTATTAAAAGAAACGTTTTTATAGTTAAATATATTTAAATACATTAAAGATCTAAACATAAGACCTGAAACTATAAAAAGGAAGAAAACATAGGAAAAAGCTGTATCACATTGGATTTGTCAAGGACTTCTTAGATACAATACCAAAAGCACAGGCAACAAAAGCGAAAATAGACAAAAATGGACTGCATCAAACTTTAAAACTTCTGCATAGCAAAGCAATCGACAGAGTAAAGACGCAATATATAGAATAGGAGAAAATCTTTGTAAAACATATATTATAAAGGGTTAATGTGTAGAATATAGTTAAATTTTTGCTGCTAGATAAAGCTGTTTTGTTTGGTATAACATGGTTGATTGTATTACTGCTACTGTTGAAAAATGCAGCTGTCAGAAAATAATATTCATATAGGTCTTTAGACTTTAGTTCTTATGTTTTGGGAATAGCCCCTATGGATATTTCTTTTCCTTGGAAAATGTTGGGTAAAATTTTAGTGAATTGCCTACATCTGCTAATTTAGCAATAAAATTTTGGATCACAGGAACCTAAGTTAAGCTTTTCTCAAGTAGCAGTTTTTAGTTTGGTTTAGCAAGGTATTTCACGTTGTTGTTGTTGTTTTTGTTTCCCTAATAATGTGTGTGGCTCCTAGGCCCCTGAGTTCTCATCCCTTTCATTTTCTAAAAAAATTTTTTAGTAAAAAAAATTCAGATTTGGGGAGATTATTTCTCTAATAGAATGAGTAATATAGACTTTCTAAAAACAATCCCCCTTTTTCCTACAGAAATTAGCTATTATCCAGCATACGAAAGAAGTGTTTCTATCACATTCTACCAACCAGTATTATACCAAGCAATGGCTACATAGCTCTGCAAGTACCTCAGGGGTTAGAAAAGGTATAGAAGATGTGATTAATTCCCTGAAACCTTATTGGCTTCATTTTCTAAGAGTGACCTTTCTAAGGTCAAGGCAGAGATTAGTGAGTTTATCTCGTGTTAAACACACTCAGGAAAGATAACTTGTTTACATTCATTGTTACTAATTAATAACAGTTAATTACTTCCATTAAGTATGACATGGTACTCCAATAATAACTTTAGGCAAAAGAATCACTTGAGCCCAGGAGTTCAAGACCAGCCTAGGCAACATAGCAAGGCCCTCTCTCTACAAATAAAAAGTTTTTAAGTTGTTGGGCATGGTGGCGCACACCTGTAGTCACAGTTACTTGGGAAGCTGAAGCAGGAGGCTCACTTGAGCCCAAGAGGTCAAGGCTGCACTGAGCCGTGATCATGCCTCTGCACTCTAACCTGGGCAATAGAGCAAGACTCTGTCTCAAAATAATGATAGTAATGATAACAATAATAACTTTAATTTACATTTTATTCCCTTCCTATGCGTTTTCTTCCATGACTTCTTTTTCTTTAATATTCTTGTATTTAAGATATTTAAACTAACACTGTCCACTAAGCAATGAGATAGTTTTGCTTGGGTATTAGTATCTGCTGCATGATGACCTGCTCTGAAGGTAACTGACTATGACATATAATGAAATTAAACAGATACTGCTCTCTAAAGTCATATTTGGCCCATTTCATGAAATGAAGCAGGGGCAGGATATTTTTATCCTTCCCTTTTTCCAGTGTGGACCATGCTGATGAAAACTTAGTTTTATAGAGTGGAGTTTAACTATACATACTGTTCCTTTTACTTGCATATGGCAGAAACAGCCACTTGAAACTCCTTGTTTTATTTTATTCTATTTTATTTTAAAAAGTCCCTGAGGGCAGGGGCTCTACCTGATTGTTCATTTATTTTTATATTCCAGCTCCCAACACAGTACCTACATATTACAGCCATGCAAGAAATATAGTACTTTTTGAAGGGAAGGAGGAAGGAGTTCAGCCAGTGAGCAAACAAGGTTTTCAGTGCAGTATTTTTGGCTAGATAATGCACAGTATGTGGCTATGCACCCACCTTTGGAAACATTTTTAACTGCTTAAATAGTGTCTGTTATTCCATTCGTGGCATTTTAGGCCTTTAAAGTCTTAATTCTTAAGTTAGTGCCTCCAGTGTTACCATTCCTTTGTGGAAATTTTGAAGTAGACTGAGAACAATAGGGTTAATGAATGAATCTGAAGTGTACAAATGGAGCCTGTAGGAGATTAGTGTTCAAACATCATATACCTTTTAGTCACTTTTAATCTTTACTTTTGAAATAATTTTCACCTACTTTATTTTACGGCTTCTAATTGAAATCTTTATTCTACAGCCACAATACCAAGACAACCACCTGGTTGGATCCTCGTCTTTGTAAGAAAGCCAAAGCCCCTGAAGACTGTGAAGATGGAGGTAGAGATTCATGCACTTTTTCTGTCATACTTATTCTCTTAATCCTTTCTTGCTCTTCTTGCTCAGATAATGGGTTTTCCAAAACCCTAAACAAACCGTAATGTACACAAGCACAAAAGCAGTGGGTAGATATCATAATCAACTGACTGTGATAATTATGTCATTACATCTAATTTTATGAGAGATTTCTTTTTGAGGATTACATAACTGTAAAAACAAAACAAAACAAAACAGTAAAATACATTTGTCCTGAAGACAGACTTTTAAAAATCTAAATAAATATTCAAAAATTAGGCACATCCTTAACTGTAAGGTAGGTTTATCATGTCTTTTGAAATTTTTTGAGTCTATTTAGTATACATTACAATAGATATGCAAGTATCTGTAGCTATAGCTATTCCCTAGCCATTTATAGCAGCAGTAGAAATTCAATGAAAGTCTTTAATATAGGTCCCCACACATATACACACTTACTTTTTACTGCTTAAAGGAAAAATTATTTCTCTAAGAATCATCAGGTAATAGCACTTATCTGTCTTATATATTATAGATTATATTTGACAGTATAGTTTTGAACTGAGTATGGTGGTACATACCTCTAGTCCTAGCTATATAGGCATCTGAAATGGGAGGATTGCTTGAGCCTAGGAGTTTGAGATCACAGTGAGCTGTGATCATGCCACTGCACTCCAGTCTGGGCAAGAGTGTGAGACCCTGTCTTTAAAAAATAATAAATAAACAAATTTTTAAAAAGAATAGAGTTTTGTAAATAAGTATAGAATTTATTCCATCCAAAATTGTTTGCTATATCTTCACCTTTGCAAATGAATAAAATTTGCATTTGTTTTGTATTACTAATCAGAAAGTATGTATTAATTGGTTTTTAAAAATAAGTGGCTTAAAATGAGGTTCACAGTAGTCCTCCTTGTATTGAAGTCCAATCTATAAAAATAAATAGAATTTCCACATAGTTGTTCAGCATGATTATAATGTTAAGAGTTTTCTAGGAAGAAGCAATCAGAAAATGGAATTGTTTAAAATTCTGTCTACAACAGCATCAAAAAATGTTAGATACATTGGAATAAATCTTCTGAATGATGTGCAAGTTCTCAACACTAAAAACTACAAAACATAATTGAAAGACATTAAGGAAGACTTAAAGTAATTGACAAGAGGGTGGGCATGGTGGCTCATGCCTGTAATCACAGCCAATATGGATGTGATTGCCAAGGTGGATCACAGCCAAGGTGGATATGATCGCTTGATCACATCCCAGGGGTTCAAGACTGGCCTGATGACAGGGTGAAACTCTGTCTCTACTAAAAATGCAAAAACTTGCTGGGGGTGGTAGCATGCATCTGTACTCCCAGCTACTTGGGAGGCTGAGGTGAGAGGATCGCTTGAGCCCAGGAGGCTGAGGCTGCAGTGAGCTGTGATCACACCACTGCACTTGAGCCTGGGTGACAGAGTGAGACCCTTTCTCAAAATAATGATAATAATAACAATAATAATAGACAATATATATAGTGTTCATTAGCCAAACAACCTTACAAAAAAGACAAAGTTGGAGGACATAAGGTACCAGATTTGAAAACTTATTTTAGAGCTACAGTGATAAAGGCAGTTTGGTACTGACATGAGGATAGAGAAATAGATCAGTGGAAAAAAATAGAGAGTCTAAAAATCAATGCACATGTATGTAGTCACTTGATTTTCAACCAAGGTGCCAACTCAATTCAATGAGGAAAGGAAAGTATCTTTAACAAATGATGCCAGAGACCTACTGGATATCGATATGGAAAAATGGACCTCAACTATACCTCACTTCATACCAACAGTTAATTTCAGATGATCAAAGACTTAACTATGAAAGCTAGAACCATAAAGCTTTTGGAAAAAAATATAGTAGAGTGTCTTCATCATGTCAGAATTGGCAAAGATTTCTCATATAGGCCACAAAAAGTATGAACCATAGAAGAAAAAATTAATATTTTTCATGTAATAGAAATTTTAAATTTCTATTCCTCAAAAGACACCATTGAAAAATGAATAGACAAAGTCACAGACTTTGCAATATGTATTTGCCAAAGGAATTAAATTCAGAATCTATAAGAACTCTTTACAACTCAATAATATTGCCAAATTTTAAAATGGACAAAATATTTTAATAAACATTTCACCAAAGAAAATATACAAATAACCCATAAAACATGAAAAGATATTAAAAATTATTAGTCATTAGGTGTTTTAACAACAACAATTAAAAAAAACAGATAACTAATCTTGGGAAGGATAGGGAGAAACAGCAACCCTTGTACATTGCTGTGCCATTGGAAAATAGTATAGCCACTTTGGAGAACAGTTTGGCAGTCTCTTAAAAGGTTAAATACAAATTTACTGTATGACCTAGTAATTTTACTCCTAGGTATCTACCCAAGAGGAATGAAAATAAAAGTCCTCATAAAGACTTACATGCAAATATTCATAGCAGCACTATTCATAATAGCCAAAAAGTGGAAACAACCCAATTGTCCATTAACCAATGAGTGGATAAATAAAATGTGGTATAACACCACAATGGAATACTATTCAGCAATAAAAAGGAGCAAAATACTATGTGAACAAACCTCAAAAATGTGCTAAGTGAAGAAATTAGACATAATAGGCCAGATATTGTATGGTTCTCTTTGTATGAAATGTCCAAAATAGGCAAATCTATGGAAACTGAAAATAGGTTAGTGGTTGCTTTGGGCTAAGGATAAAAATAGAAATTAACTGTAAACAGCATGAGGAATCTTACTGGAGTAATGAAGACATTTTAAAACTGGATTGTGGTGATAGTTGTACAACTCAGTAAATTATTAAAAATCATTGAACTGTATACTTAAACAGATGAATTGTGTTATGTAAATTACACCTCAATAAAGTTGATTTTGAAATGGCCAGAGGACTTACACACTTCACAAAAGAAGATAAAAAAAATAGTCAAGAAGAACATGAAAAGTTGCTTATCATTAGTTACCACTACAGTGAGATACCAGCAACATCTACTATGAGGGCTAAAGATACCATCTATATCCTTTAGAAGGACTACAGTAAAGTATACTGGTGCTCAGCAGAAACCTCACATGCCAGAAGGGATTGGGGTCCCATCTTCAACCACCTTAAACATAGTAAGTGTCAGCCAAGAATTTTAATTCCAGCAATACTAAGTTTCATAAATGAAGGAGAAATAAAGTCTTTTTCAGACAAGTAAATGCTGAAGGAATTTAACACTTCCAGATCAGCCCTACAAGGTATGGTAAAAGGACTTCTAAATCTTGACACAAAAAGTTGATATGCACCAGAATAGAACCTCTTGAAAGCATAGAACTCACACAGCCTGTAAAACAATAGTACTCAGTGAAGAAAACAGAGTACTAGGTAATAATCAACATGATCACTGGAATAGTACCTTATATCTCAATATTAATATTGAATGCAAATGGTCTAAATGCTCACTTAAAAGATAAAGATTGGCAGAATGGATAATAATTCACAAACCAAAAATCTGTTGTCTTCAAGAGATTCACCTAACACATAAGGAGTCCTACAGACTCAAGGTAAAAGATTGGAAAAAGGTATTTCACACAAATGGAAACCAAAAGTGAGCAGGAGTAGCTATTTTTATGTCAGATAAAACATATTTTAAAGCAACAACAGTTAAAAAAAAACACACAAGGTCATTATACAATGATAAAAGAATCTATTTGACAAGAAGATATTGCAATACTAAATATGTATACACCTAACTCTAGAGCCTCCAGATTCATAAACCAATTACTACTAGACCTAAGAAAAGAGATAGCAACACAATAATAGTGGGGACTCCATCACTCTACTGACAGCACTAGACAGATCATTGGGGCAGAAAATCAAGAAACACTGGACTTAAACCACACTCCGGAACAAATGAACCCAGCAGATATTTACAGAACACTCTACCCAAGAACTGCAGAATATACATTCTTCTCATCAGCACATGGAACATTCTGCAAAATAGACCATATGATAGGCCACAATACAAGTCTCAATAAATTTTTAAAAATCAAAATCATATCAAGTATCTTCTCAGACCACAGTGGAATAAAACTAGAAATCAACTCCTAAAGGAATCCTAAAAACTATACAAATGCATAGAAATTAAGCAGTCTGCTTCTAAATGATTTTTGGGTTAAGAACAAAATCAAGATGGAAATGTTAAAATTATTTGAAATGAATGATAATAGTGATATCAGTTATCAAAGCATCTGAGATACAGCAAAGCAGTGCCGAAAGTGTATAGCACTAAATTGCTACATCAAAAAGTCTGAAAGATGACATATTGATAATGTCATAACTCAAGGAACTAGAGAAATAAGAGCAAACCCAAAATTAGTGGAATAAAAGAAATAGCAAAGATTAGAGCAAAATTAAATGAAATTAAAACAACAAAAACAATAGGCCAGGTACAGTGGCTCATGCCTATAATTCTAGCACCTTAGGAGGCCAAGGCAGGGGGATTGCTTGGAAGTTCAAGACCAGCCTGAGCA
>NW_016107347.1:6191117-6194075 GCF_001604975.1 Cebus imitator | reverse complement strand
AAAAAAAAAAAACAAAAAAAAAAAAACAAAGAAGAGTTGGTATCAATCCTATTGAAAATACTCCAAAAGATTGAGAAAGAGGGAATCCTTTCTAACTCATTCTGTGAAGCCAGTATCACCTTGATACCAAAACCAAGAAAGGACATAACAAAAAAATAAAACTACAGACCAATATCCCTGATGAAGATAGAAAGACCTCAAAAGCAAATGCAACAAAAACAAAAATAAGTGGGACCTAATTAAACAAAAAAGTTTCTATACAGAAAAACAAATAATCATAAGACAAGAAATAATCATAAGACAATAATATTTCTCTAGAATGGGAGAAAATATTTGCAAACTATGCATCCAACAAAGGACCAGTATCCAGAATCTACAAGGAACTCAAACAAATCAGAAATAAATAAATAAATAAAATCCACCAAATAATGCCACCAAAAAGTAAAAAGTGGGCAAATGACCTGAATGAACATATCTCAAAGGAAGATATACAAATGGTCAACAAACATGGAAAAAAATACTCAACATCACTAATCATCAGGGAAATGTAAATTTTAAAAACCTCAGTGAAAAATAGGAACACTTTTACACTGTTGGTGGGAGTGTAAATTAGTTCAACCATTGTGGAAGACAATGTGGCAATTCCTCAAGGACCTAGACATAGAAATTCCATTTGACCCAGCAATCCCATTACTGGGTATATATCCAAAGGATTATAAATCATTCTACTATAAGGACATATGCACATGAATGTTCATTGCAGCACTGTTTACAATAGCAAAGACCTGGAACCAACCCAAATGCCCATCGATGATAGACTGGACAGGGAAATTGTGGCACATGAACACCATGGAATACTGTGCAGCCATCAAAAACGATGAGTTCGTGTCCTTTGTAGGGACATGGATGAACCTGGAAACCATCATTCTCAACAAACTGACACAAGAACAGATAATGAAACACCGCATGTTCTCACTCATAGGCAGGTGTTGAACTATGAGAACACATGGACACAGGGAGGGGAGGATCACACACTGGGGTCTGTCAGGGGGAACTAGGGGAGGGACAGCAGGGGGTGGGGAGTTGGGGAAAGATAGCATGGGGAGAAATGCCAGATATAGGTGATGGGGAGGAAGGCAGCAAATCACATTGCCATGGGTGTACCTATGCAACAATCTTGCATGTTCTTCACATGTGCCCCAAAACCTAAAATGCAATTTAAAAAAAAAGAGAGAGAGACCATCATATTCCATCCAGAGTGGCTATTATTAAAAAGGCAAAAAACAATAGATGTTGACATAGGTGTGGTGAAAAGAGAATGCTTATACACTGCTAGTTGGCATGTAAATTAGTACAGCCTCTGTAGAAAACAGTATGGAGCTTTCTTAAATAACTAAAATTACATCTACCATTTGATCCAGGAATCCCACTATGGGTACCTACCCAAAGAAAAAAGTCATTATATCAAAAAGACACCTGCTTATGTATGTCTGTCATAGCATAATTCATAATTGCAAACATATGGAACCAATTTAAGTGCCCATCAAATTATGAATGGATAAAGAAAATGTGTATATATCTGTATATATACACACACCATGGACTACTACTCAGCTATGAATGTCTTTTGCAGCAACTTGAATGGAGCCATTATTCTAAGTGACTCAGGAATGGAAAACCAAATA
The DNA here is from genome assembly GCF_001604975.1 of Cebus imitator. Lineage (NCBI taxonomy): Eukaryota > Metazoa > Chordata > Mammalia > Primates > Cebidae > Cebus > Cebus imitator. The sequence goes on along the minus strand of NW_016107347.1, from coordinate 6,192,390 downwards.
TTGTATGTTCTCACTTATAAGTCAGAGCTAAGCTATGGGTACACAAAGGCAAACAGTAGTATAATGGACATTGAAGAATCAGAAGGGAGGAGTGTGGGATTGGGGGAAGGGATAAAAACTACATATTGGGTACAATGAAAACTACTTGGGTGATGATGGGTGCACTAAAATCTCAGACTTCACCACTATACAGTTAATCCATGTAACCAAAAATCACTTATACCGCAATGTAAACATACGTATATATATAACATGTAATATTATTTTTATATACAGTAAAATAAAACGCACTGATAATACCAAAGATTAATGAGATTTTAGAGCAACTAGCATTTTCATTTATTGTGAATGGGGTCACAAAATTAGCTGAACATTTTTTAGAACTTTTGGCAGTTTCCTATGAGGTAATATCTAAAGAGAAATGAAAACTTGTTCCCCAAAAGACTTGACTAGAATGATTATGACAGCCTTTTTCTTAATAACTCAAACCTGGAAACATTCCAAATATCTATTAAAAGGAGAATGGATAAATCATTTGTGGTATATTCTTGCAATAAAATAAAATACTACTCATCAGTAAAAAGAAAAAAGTGTTGATTAACACCCAACAACATGGACGAGTCTCAGAAACATGTTGGAAAAGAAACCAGACACAAGAGTAGGTTCTCAATTATTCATTATTTAAAGCTTGAGAACAGGCAAAACTCATACAGGTAATAGAAATCAGAAAATGACTGGGGAGAGTGGAAGTGGGGTAAGAGATAATTCTCTGGAATGCTGTATTCTCCATCTCAATTGAGGTGACAGTTACACAGGCATATGCAATGCCAAAAGCCACTTTTTATAATTCAAAAGCACTTGATTTCTCCCCCCTCCCTTACGGCAAGACAGAGTTGGCTCTGTCACCCAGGCTAGAATGCAGCGGCGCAGTCTCAGCTCACTGCAGCCTCCATCTCCCAGGATCAAGCAATTCTCCTGCCTCAGCCTCCCCAGTAGCTGGGATTACAGGTCCGTGCCACCACACCCGGCCAATTTTTTTGTATTTTAGTAGAGACAGGATTTCACCATGTTGGCCAAGATGGTCTCAAATTCCTCACCTCAGGTGATCCACCTGCCTCAGCCTCCCAAAGTGCTGGGATTTCAGACGTGAGCCACCGCACCTGGCCAGATTTTTTTTTTGTTTTTTCTTTTTGTCATTAAAAGAACACTTAAGAGTTGTGGATTTTATTGTTTTTAAATTACACCTCAAACTTTTTTTTTTTTTTTTTTTTTT